>NC_084578.2:21135000-21187500 GCF_033978685.3 Nerophis lumbriciformis | reverse complement strand
CGTTTTTTTTCTGCTCTGCCCCCCTCTCCTTCGTGGAGGGGGGGGGCACAGGTTCGGTGGCCACGGATGAAGCGCGAGCTGTCCAAAGTTGGGACACATGGTGGACCACTCATCTGTGCATCAGTTGGGGACATCTCTGCGCTGCTGACCTGTCTTCGCTCAAGATGATCTCCTGCTGGCCCCACTATGGACTGGACTCTCACTATTATGTTAGATCCACTTTGGACTGGACTCTCACAATATTATGCTAGATCAGTGGTTCTTAACATTATTGGAGGTACGGAACCCCACCAGTTTCATATGCGCATTCACCGAACCCTTCTTAAGTGAAAAATAAAATGTTTTTTTTTTTCAAAATCCAAAACAAAGTTATATGTTTTTGGTAACACTTTAGTATGGGGAACATATTCTAAGTAACAAAGACTTACTTTAGAGTTTTTTGGACACTAGGGAAACATATTCTAAGTAACAAAGACTTAATTTAGAGTTATTTGGTTAGGGTTAGGGTTAGAGTTATAAGGCCATGCCGAATAAGGCATTAACAAGTACTTAATAATTACTAGTTAGGAGCCAATATGTTACTAATTTGCATGTTAATAAGCAACTAATTAATGGTGAATATGTTCCCCATACTAAAGTGTTACCATGTTTTATTACTGGTGCACAAAATGAACCATGCATGAACATCACCTTGTTCAAAGAACAAAACCAACACAGTGCATAAACTCACAACAAATTACACACCTGCAAATCAGTGTGACTTCTGCTGTTGCTGTATCCGTAATACGCCGATAGGGAGAAGTTTTTATTTACACGATGAGTCGGGTGTGTCTTGACCTCCGCCGAACCCCTGAGCCCGACTCACCGAACCCCTAGGGTTCGATCGAACCCAGGTTAAGAACCACTATGCTAGATCCACAATGGACTGGACTCTCACAATATTATGCTAGATCCACTCGATGTCCATTGCACTGGTCGCAGGGGGTGGGGTCCCCGCATCTGCGGTCCCCTCCAAGGTTTCTCATCGTTATCCCATTGGGTTGAGTTTTTTCTTGCCCTGATGTGGGATCTGAGCCGAGGATGTTTTTGTGGCTTGTGCAGCCCTTTGAGACACTTGTGATTTAGGGCTATATAAGTAAACATTGATTGATTGATTGATAGTTTCCTAAAAAGAATGAAACTTGTTCATTAGGGTCCCAACTTTAGAAATCGCGTTAAATTCATTAATCAAATAATAGATATATTATAATAGCATCATTATAGAGGGAACTTGTTTTCCCATCTACTGGTACACATTTTTTTCCCCAAAATGTTTCCTTTCTTAAAATGTTGCACTTGTGCTGTATTAGTGCTTCAAGTTCCGAACCCCATTTTAATGACTTTAATATTTTTGGCTGAGAGGTTAAAAGCAAGTGAATATCTAAAAATAAGGGCAGCAAGTGTGATGTTCACAGTATGAAAGACATAATTTCTCACAGAAAACAGCAGCAGCAACAACATGACAGCTTCTTGTACTGGTGTTGCTTCATTTTGTAAGCACAAGGAGAACAACGGTGTGTACCTCTGGATGCGATGTCTTCGAAAGCTAAAGGCATACAGTCTCCTCAGCCCCACCATGACAGGATCCCAGTTATTGTAGTGGCATAGAAGTGTGGCAATAAAGAAGGAGAGAAAGACAGGCACTGCCCCAGCAAAAAACTGCCACGAGAAATGTACCTGTATATAAAAATACAGAAGTAGGAGAAAATACATTATTATTGCTGCTGATAATAAAAAGGGTGAGGCGTCTACACACTAGTAAAAATATCAGTACAATACACAAGCTGTGTATTCGACAGGCTCTCTGTTCTACCTAGTAGATAAATCAAATTTAAAACATTTGTATGCAAGTACAACACTTAAGACCTTTAGCTTATCACTATCCATCCATTTTCTACCGCTTGTCCTTCTCGGGGTCACAGGAGGTGCTGGAGCCTATCCCAGCTGCATTCGGGCGGAAGGCGGGGTACACCCTGGACAAGTCTCCACCTCATCGAAGGGCCAACAGAGATAGACAGACAACATTCACACACTAGAACCAATTTAGTGTTGCCAATCAACCTATCCCCAGGTGCATGTCTTTGGAGGTGGGAGGAAGCCGGAGTACCCGGAGGGAACCCACGCAGTCACGGGGAGAACATGCAAACTCCACTCCTTGTTGTGAGGCACACGCACTAACCCCTGTTCCACTGTGCCTATCATCGTATCAGTATGTGGAATTAAATTATACAATGGATTAGGCAAAGAAATCCAACGAAATGGTCTAATATGATTCAGTTTAAGAAACTGTTCAAACTCAAAGTGTTTACAAATTACAAAGAAGAAAAATCCTGATTAACATCTTGAACCTTATTGAAAAATTTGATAATTTTGTTTATCTCATGATGTGAGCCATAAACATAAACCATAAAGCACTTAACTATATATCTATGAGAAATTATTTATTATGTATTTATTAATCATTTACTTAATCATTCCTCTATTTATTTAATTACTTACTCATTTATTTATTCATAGATAGAATACAAACAAATGTGTAAGAAATTGCTATGAAACGAAAAGAAGTAGGATTAAAAAAGGTCTGCTTCCTCCTACTCCTTTTCTGACATGCTTTTACGAGAAACTGGGCTCTAATGTATCATATTGTAATTGTATGCATGTTTAAAATAAACTAACACCAGTAGGTAGTAGTAAGTACACATGAACACGTGTGTAGAGAGCTAACAGAGGCAAAGAGATGGAAAAGTTTGTGACAGGAATAAAAAGAAAAAAGGAGTCATTGTCAGCGACATATATAAATAATGTAACTCACTCAATGTGTATTTTTTACAGATAAATACATATTATCAAGTTCTCAATAGTAATTTAATTCAGGGTGTTGCAGGGAAAATATATGTAACCCAGACACATTCACAGGTCTGTGTAACCCAGGTTAAAAAAAACCCCACAATCCTCTTGTTAAAGTGCTAAAAAAAATCTTCCACTTGGTAACCAAAATAACAAAATAGGCATAGACTTGTATACCCTCAGTACAAACATTCCATTGTTTAAATAAAATACATTTTTGACACCAGTACTTGAGGCAGGCAACTCCATAGTTTTAACATCATTGGATCACATTCAAATACACCACATGGAGGCTGTAATGTACACAAGGGGCAGTATCAGCATGATATAATTTCCTTATTAGTAGCCTATAACTGCTTTTGTGTTCATTATTTCGCCCTCAATCTTAATGAGTATTAAATAATATCAGATCTGTCCCTAATGAGTAGTGATGAAGCTTTAGAGTGTGTGTCAATTTATCAAGCTTTTCACCAGCAGTTTATCTCAGTTTATAATGTGTAGATTTAGAAGCCACAGTATTGGCATTTAATCACAGCAGGCTGGACTCGAGGGCGATTCCCCCTGCCTCTCCTGGCCCCCACTGGCCTGTGCTCACACTGACTGTAGCTTGCTTGTCCGATCACTTTAACACTGCTGTGTTAACTCTAATTTCTCTGACTTTGTGGATAAGGTTCAATGTTATTTCAACACGTTTTGATTATTTCTATTGTGAAAGATGGCAGGTGTCATTAATTACTGTGCAAGAGGAGCGATCACATTAATTAAATGACAAATCTTTATTGCACACACAAATGTAGTCACTGCTGGGTGAGCATATTATTGGTTGGATTATTATTAGCCTTTGTATTTTATTTTGATTATGATGTGTGGGCTAATCGTTATCATTAAGAACTTACAAGTCATTCTATGACACCAACATTTCGTGCACATATGTGCATGCAATTGGGCTGTGCCCTTGCCCATCTATTCATGACGTGCCAAAGAAGGCGTGTTCTTCACTTAAGCACGGATCCGATGATTAATAGCCAAACATGCTGGACTTGAGGTGTAAAGAGGGTCCAAACACGTCCAAGTATGATTGGCCTATTGTGAGTACAGCCCAAGATAGAATCATAGTTTGGCCAAAGTTTATATACAGCATTGTTTTAAAAAAATAAAAAGTTTGTAATTTTTTTCAATCAAGCGTTGATTAATGAAGTTGTTGGGGACAGCAATGTACAAACCCCGTTTCCATATGAGTTAGGAAATTGTGTTAGATGTAAATATAAACGGAATACAATGATTTGCAAATCCTTTTCAACACATATTCAATTGAATGCACTACAAATACAAGATATTTGATGTTCAAACTCATAAACTTTTTTTTTTTTTGCAAATAATAATTAACTTAGAATTTCATGGCTGCAACACGTGCCAAAGTAGTTGGAAAAGGGCATGTTCACCACTGTGTTACATCACCTTTTCTTTTAACAACACTCAATAAACGATTGGGAACTGAGGAAACTAATTGTTGAAGCTTTGAAAGTGGAATTCTTTCCCATTCTTGTTTTATGTAGAGCTTCAGTCGTTCAACAGTCCGGGGTCTCCGCTCTCGTATTTTACGCTTCATAATGCGCCACACATTTTTGATGGGAGACAGGTCTGGACTGCAGGCAGGCCAGGAAAGTACCCGCACTCTTTTTTTACAAAGCCACACTGTTGTAACACGTGCTGAATCTGGCTTGGCATTGTCTTGCTGAAATAAGCAGGGGCGTCCATGAAAAAGACGGCGCTTAGATGGCAGCATATGTTGTTCCAAAACCTGTATGTACCTTTCAGCATTAATGGTGCCTTCACAGATGTGTAAGTTACACATGCCTTGGGCACTAATGCACCCCCATACCATCACAGATGCTGGCTTTTCAACTTTGCGTCGATAACAGTCTGGATGGTTCGCTTCCCCTTTGGTCCGGATGACACGATGTCGAATATTTCCAAAAACAATATGAAATGTGGACTCGTCAGACCACAGAACACTTTTCCACTTTGCATGAGTCCATCTTAGATGATCTTGGGCCCAGAGAAGCCGGCGGCGTTTCTGGATGTTGTTGATAAATGGCTTAAACCGTATTTAGTGACAGTGGATTTCTGAAGTGTTCCTGAGCCCATGTGGTGATATCCTTTAGAGATTGATGTCGGTTTTTGATACAGTGCCGTCTGAGGGATCGAAGGTCACGGTCATTCAATGTTGGTTTCCGGCCATGCCGCTTACGTGGAGTGATTTCTCCAGATTCTCTGAACCTTTTGATGATATTATGGACCGTAGATGTTGAAATCCCTAAATTTCTTGCAATTGCACTTTGAGAAACGTTGTTCTTAAACTGTTTGACTATTTGCTCACGCAGTTGTGGACAAAGGGGTGTACCTCGCCCCATCCTCCATCCATCCATCCATCTTCTTCCGCTTATCCGAGGTAGGGTCGCGGGGGCAGCAGCTTAAGCAGGGAAGCCCAGACTTCCCTCTCCCCAGCCACTTCGTCCAGCTCCTCCCGGGGGATCCCGAGGCGTTCCCAGGCCAGCCGGGAGAGATAGTCTTCCCAGCGTGTCCTGGGTCTTCCCCGTGGCCTCCTACCGGTCGGACGTGCCCGAAACACCTTCCTAGGGAGGCGTTCGGGTGGCATCCTGACCAGATGCCCGAACCACCTCATCTGGCTCCTCTCGATGTGGAGGAGCAGCGGCTTTACTTTGAGCTCCCCCCGAATGACAGAGCTTCTCACCCTATCTCTAAGGGAGAGCCCCGCCACTCGGCGGAGGAAACTCATTTCGGCCGCTTGTACCCGTGATCTTGTCCTTTCGGTCATGACCCAAAGCTCATGACCATAGGTGAGGATGGGAACGTAGATCGACCGGTAAATCGAGAGCTTTGCCTTCCGGCTCAGCTCCTTCTTCACCACAACGGGTCGATACATCGTCCGCATTACTGAAGATGCTGCACCGATCCGCCTGTCGATCTCACGATCCACTCTTCCCCCACTCGTGAACAAGACTCCGAGGTACTTGAACTCCTCCACTTGGGGCAAGATCTCCTCCCCAACCCGGAGATGGCACTCCACCCTTTTCCGGGAGAGAACCATGGACTCGGACTTGGAGGTGCTGATTCTCATCCCAGTCGCTTCACACTCGGCTGCGAACCGATCCAGCGAGAGCTGAAGATCTTGGCCAGAGGAAGCCATCAGGACCACATCATCTGCAAATAGCAGAGACCTAATCCTGCAGCCACCAAACCAGATCCCCTCAACGCCCTGACTGCGTCTAGAAATTCTGTCCATAAAGGTTATGAACAGAATCGGTGACAAAGGGCAGCCTTGGCGGAGTCCAACCCTCACTGGAAACGTGTCCGACTTACTGCCGGCAATGCGGACCAAGCTCTGGCACTGATTATACAGGGAGCGAACTGCCACAATAAGACAGTCCGTTACCCCATACTCTCTGAGCACTCCCCACAGGACTTCCCGGGGTACACGGTCGAATGCCTTCTCCAAGTCCACAAAGCACATGTAGACTGGTTGGGCAAACTCCCATGCACCCTCAAGGACCCTGCCGAGAGTATAGAGCTGGTCCACAGTTCCACGACCAGGACGAAAACCACACTGTTCCTCCTGAATCCGAGGTTCGACTATCCGGCGTAGCCTCCTCTCCAGTACACCTGAATAGACCTTACCGGGAAGGCTGAGGAGTGTGATCCCACGATAGTTGGAACACACCCTCCGGTTCCCCTTCTTAAAGAGAGGAACCACCACCCCGGTCTGCCAATCCAGAGGTACCGCCCCCGATGTCCACGCGATGTTGCAGAGTCTTGTCAACCAAGACAGCCCCACAACATCCAGAGCCTTAAGGAACTCCGGGCGGATCTCATCCACCCCCGGGGCCTTGCCACCGAGGAGCTTTTTAACAACCTTGGCAACCTCAGCCCCAGAAATAGGAGAGCCCACCACAGATTCCCCAGGCCCTGCTTCCTCATAGGAAGGCGTGCTGGTAGGATTGAGGAGGTCTTCGAAGTATTCCCTCCACCGATCCACAACATCCGCAGTCGAGGTTAGCAGAGCACCATCCCCACCATACACGGTGTTGACACTGCACTGCTTCCCCTTCCTGAGGCGGCGGATGGTGGTCCAGAATTGCTTCGAAGCCGTCCAGAAGTCTTTTTCCATGGCCTCCCCGAACTCCTTCCATGTCCGAGTTTTTGCCTCCGCGACCGCTTAAGCCGCACACCGCTTGGCCCGTCGGTACCTGTCTGCTGCCTCAGGAGTCCCATGAGCCAAAAGAACCCGATAGGACCCCTTCTTCAGCCTGACGGCATCCCTCACCGCCGGCGTCCACCAACGGGTTCTAAGATTACCGCCACGACAGGCACCAACTACCTTGCGGCTACAGCTCCAATCGGCCGCCTCGACAACAGAGGTACGGAACATCCGCCACTCGGACTCAATGTCCAGCACCTCCCTCGTGACATGTTCAAAGTTCTTCCGGAGGTGGGAATTGAAACTCTCTCTGACAGGAGACTCTGCCAGGCGTTCCCAGCAAACCCTCACAATGCGTTTGGGCCTGCCAGGTCTGTCCGGCATCCTCCCCCACCATCGCAGCCAACTCACCACCAGGTGGTGATCGGTAGAAAGCTCCGCCCCTCTCTTCACCCGAGTGTCCAAAACATGAGACCACAAATCCGATGACACAACTACAAAGTTGATCATGGAACTGCGGCCTAGGGTGTCCTGGTGCCAAGTGCACATATGGACACCCTTATGTTTGAACATGGTGTTCGTTATCGACAATCTGTGACGAGCACAAAAGTCCAATAACAGAACACCACTCGGGTTCAGATCCGGGCGGCCATTCTTCCCAATCACACCTCTCCAGGTTTCACTGTCGCTGCCAACATGAGCGTTGAAGTCCCCCAGTAGAACGAGGGAATCACCCGGGGGAGCACTCTCCAGTACTCCCTCGAGTGAATCCAAAAAGGGTGGGTACTCTGAGCTTCCGTTTGGCGCGTAAACGCAAACAACAGTCAGGACCCGTCCCCCCACCCGAAGGCGGAGGGAAGCTACCCTCTCGTCCACCGGGTTGAACTCCAATGTGCAGGCTTTGAGCTGAGGGGCAACAAGAATTGCCACCCCAGCCCGTCGCCTCTCACTGCTGGCAACGCCAGAGTGGAAGAGAGTCCAGCCCCTCTCAAGAGAAGTGGTTCCAGAGCCCTTGCTGTGCGTCGAAGTGAGTCCGACTATATCTAGCCGGAACTTCTCCACCTCACGCACTAGCTCAGGCTCCTTCCCCCCCAGCGAAGTGACGTTCCACGTCCCAAGAGCCAGCTTATGTAGCCGAGGATCGGACCGCCAAGCGCCCTGCCCTCGGCTGCCGCCCAGCTCACACTGCACCCGACCTCTATGGCCCCTGCTATGGGTGGTGAGCCCATTGGAGGGGGGACCCACGTTGCCTCTTCGGGCTGTGCCCGGCCGGGCCCCATGGGGACAGGCCCGGCCACCAGGCGCTCGCCATCGTGCCCCACCTCCGGGCCTGGCTCCAGAGGGGGGCCCCGGTGACCCGCGTCTGGGCGAGGGAAATCTGGGTCCTTTGTGTTTGTTCTTCATCGAGGTCTTCGAGCTGCTCTTTGTCTGATCCCTCACCTAGGACCAGTTTGCCTTGGGAGACCCTACCAGGGGGCATAGAAACCCCCGGACAACATAGCTCCTAGGATCATTGGGACACGCAAACTCCTCTACCACGGTAAGGTGGCAGCTCAGAGAGGAATGACCCATCCTTTCTTGTGAAAGACATTTTTTGGGAAGCTGTTTTTATACCCAATCATGGCACCCACCTGTTCCCAATTAGCCTGCACACCTGTGGGATGTTCCAAATAAGTGTTTGATGAGCATTCCTCAACTTTATCAGTATTTATTGCCACCTTTCCCAACTTCTTTGTCACATGTTGCTGGCATCAAATTCTAAAGTTAATGATTATTTGCACAAAAAAAAAAGTTTATCAGTTTGAACATCAAATATGTTGTCTTTGTAGCATATTCAACTGAATATGGGTTGAAAATGATTTGCAAATTGTATTCCGTTTATATTTACATCTAACACAATTTCCCAACTCATATGGAAACGGGGTTTGTACACTCGGATGGTCCCGGCTGACAACTTAAAATAAAATTCACCAGCAAATGTATCTGGCATACATTTTAGATGTGAAATGAGCCATTTTTCCACACATTTGTCTAGAAAGCTTAATTTCTCCATCTATAGTTGAGCAGTGACTTTGAATTAATGTAAAACGATAATGTGGTTGTAAACATTTCATGTTTTAAAATGTTCATTGGAGACAGGCGGTGTTGACTCAGCATTCAAACAATTCATATTGGTATTGTTCAAGAAAAAAACTGACCTTCTGCATGCAAATATCTGCCAAAATAGAGAGCGGTATGGTGAGGCTCAGGGCCAGTGTACCAATTAGGGATGATGTGAGGAAACAGCCCCTGTGGAGAAAAGAAAGGCCCATATATACTAATGAGAATATATTGAAGATAGGGCTGTCAAAAAAAAGACAGGACTAATCAAAAAAATATCGCATTCATCATGTATATAAACAGATTAATCACCCAATTTATTTTGACCGTACTTGTAGGGATGAGAACCGTTCATAATTGAACCAATACAGTACCAATGCCGGTACTCAACGGTACCAATTTTTGGTACTTTTGTGTGTGGTAATAAATAATGTTTTTGATAGCTGGGCTACATGCAAAGGCTAAGGTGGCCCATAAGGCCTGGGTTATTGCTGGTAGACCTAAACAGGGACCTGTTCTTGAGCATAAAAAGCTAACCAATACTAGATACAAATATGCAGTGCGCTTTGTTAGCAAGCATGAGCAAGCCCTGAGAGCTGAATCTATGGCGTGCAAACTGGCTTCTGTCAGTGGAAGTTAAAAATATAAATAGGGTAAATAGCAGCATTGCCATGTAACATTGAGGATGTATCTGGTGGAGGAAATATAACTGAACTATGGAGGCAGCATTATGCTGCTCTATTAAAGTGTCAGAAGTGAGCCATATTGTACAGGCAACATAGAGGAGGAAGTGGAACTCATCAGCCCCTATTATATTTCCCAAGCCATCAGGCAACTAGCTGATAACAAAGCATGTGGCATGGATAATATTACTGCAGAAGCTAGCAAGGCCTAGGGTAGCTGTGTTGCTCTCCACCTGTTTTACAGGGTTGGTAAAGCATGGCATCCTGCCAGATGGTATGCCAACAGTCATTTTAGTAACTGTCATTAAAGACAAGGCTGATAAGGTAAGGAGTATGGACAATTATCGACTTTTCGCCCTAGCCAGCATACTATCTAAAGTGCAGGAGAGTGATGATAACATACAGAGTTGGGGATGTACTTTTCACCGCAGACAACCAATTTGGCTTTAAGAGCTAGCATGGCCCTGACTTGTGTATTTATGCTTTAAAAGAAGCAGTAGGAAAATACAGAGTGTAGGTCTTTACAATGTTGGTAGGTTTTATTGATGCATCTAAGGCATTTGACAGTCAAACCATCACAAACTCTTCACTCTTCACCAAGCTGAAGCATAAGGGTGTTCCGGGTAGCATCATACGTATTCTGGCATATTGGTGCGACAGGCAGACGATGCAGGTAAAATGGGGGAGTAGTTTATCCTCTCCCTTTAGAGTTGGCAATGGGGTACGGCAGGGTGGGCTTTTATCACCAGGCCTATTTAGTCTATATATGGATGACCTGTCAAGGCAGTTGAGAGATTGCCAGAACAGGGTGCACAATTGGAAACACCTTAATCAACTACTTTATGTACGCTGATGATTTGTCCATTATATGTCCCAGTAGTGCAGGGTTTCCACAGCTTCTTTACATATACTCAGACTATGGAGTCAAGTTTGACGTCAAGTATAATGCCACAACAAGTATGGTAATGATATGTGGGACCAAGGAGGATCAACAACTTAATTTCCCAGGTTTCTACTTGTCTGGGCAAACCCTGTCTGTGTGCAGCAATGTAAAATACTTAGGCCACATCATCACTGACAAAATGGAGGATGACGCTGACATGCTTAGACAGAGTTGAATGCTGTATGTCCAAGAAAATTTCCCCACTGGTCTGATGAAGCCAAGGTGTACTTGTTTAGAGCTTCCTGCACCCCTATGTACACGTCACCCCTCTGGGTGAGGTTCAAGAAAGAGAGCTTGCGCAATCTTTTTTGTGATTTACGAATAAACACCTTCCACGCCACCCTGAGAAAACTCATGTTTAAGTTTATATGTAGACTGCAGGGGTCCGAGAATTGTCTTATAATACAGATAACCAATCCTAGGTGTAGTTATGTTGGGTACCAATCCTATATATGTAAACACTGGTATCTGCGCCTTTTATATGATGTGTAGGCACATTTTTAAAGTAAATTTTTATTGCTGCTTTTATTTATTTATTAGATGCCTTTTACTGAATATGCACAAGCACTGTTTTAATATTATGTGATAATGACTTACATACTGTGTTTTTTGTTGGATGTACTGTATGTGATTGTATGTCTACTTGGACGTTGGGGTCTGCAATAAAGCTTGATTGAGTGAATAAAATCTCAGTTTTATTGCAACAATTAAAAATTAGTTGCTTATGATAACTGATGTCTAGTTTTTATATCTTGTTTCATTATCACATTTCTGAGTCTCATTTGCAGGTATGACACTAAATTGCAATTACAGTTACAAGTCAAAGATGTAAGATGGCATTAGTGTATAGCCTGTGATGTGTTGGTCATTTTAGTCTTATTAGTCTGTCTGTTGCGCCCTACAAAATGTTAATACTATAAGTATTGTACGTATTACGCACCAACTGTTTGTAATGTGTATCTTAGGTGTAGTTATCATTAACAAATTTGAAGGTGCTGAAATTAAAAAGCTAAAATCGCTAATGCTAATTAATAGCATTTCAATAGTAAAGCCAATGTATATTAGCGTCAAGCTAGCACATTTTTGGAAAATTGGATCCTTACTTAACTTGGGTTGGAGCGTTTTTTTGAGTCAATTTCTTTGTTGGCATTGAAAATTGCAACATTACTTAGAGGTAGTTGGCTGAGTCCACTCTCAGTGCTGCTGGAGTGATCACAAGTGCCTAAGTGTGACAACCGGTCGTGACGTCACGCGCAACCCAGGTACCGAAACATGGCACTGTTTGATTTTATGCGAATCGGTGCACATAGGATCGGCGGGATTCGGTGAATGCCAAAAAAGAACCGGATTCGGTACTCTTTTATCTTAACTGTGGGTGGGTACTTAAAAGCGGTTCGGGTTGTTGTAATATCAGTGAACAAGTCCATGTATGTGTCAGTGCAAAAGTGAGTGGGGAGTGCTGGCTGGCAAATTTCACTTTGATATAAATGCTGAAGGTACTTTAGATAAAACCAAGTTTTGAGCGAATACATGACGTACGTTTAAGTAAAACATTTTTAAAATGTTCCTGTATGACATTCTTGACAATAAAATTGTATTTGTTTCCAAATATTAGGGTCCATTTTTTAAAGTTAATTTATATCATGCAAGTGAGTAATAACCTGTAAATAATCTTAATTAATCCAATTAAAAAGAATAATTATTTGACAGCACTAAATAAAACGCAATATATCTAAATAAATACATGTTTTTTTAAGTCTATGAATGTGGTATGTAGGACCCACCAGAGCCAAAGAAACTCAGAGAGAACTGTTCCAATCAGACCATTAACAAGGATGTAGGTCCACACGAGCTGGCTGGGAAGCTCAAAGGCCTCAAACCCTGTGTAGTGAAGCAGGAGGAAGCCAGGCCACAGCAGCAGCAGATTGAATAGACCCACAAACCCTGCAAGACAAAATAACAGCGCCATCTTGGACATATCCAAAGACACAATTTTAAGTGAATGTGATGCGTGTGATCTTACCAAAGAACATGGGAATATCAAGCTTATCCTCTCGATCTACCAGTCTTTTGATTAATACAATATAGACAGCATATAATAACGCCCCAGCCAGTGACCATAAGGAACCTGCAAGAACATGCGCAAGACAGGACATGTTTGGAAAAGTGTTGTACAACCAGTGATAATGAATGAAAAGGACTCGCTGTCAACATGGTTACCAATAGTGCCTTTCTCGTCAGGACGGTCCATGCTGGAATGGCTCACAAGTGCAACACCCCCCATACTAAACAAGAAAGGAACTACATGAATTCCAGAAAGACAAAACTGACCTTAAAAACATTTAACTAAATAAAACCTCACATCCTGAGTAAATAAATGTAGTATTCTGGCTAGTGGTGTAACAATTCATGTAATTGTATTCAGATGTTTTAGTTTACAGCGGCAAATTCCCACATTGATCAGTAAGGGACAGGAAGAGGGGTTTTTTTGCATCATGCATGAACTCGGTTATCAAATACAAGCAGACGCTTAAAGGGAAACTGCGCCATCATCCACAATCCTTATAACAACACACGTCTCTTCTTTGTGCCTTCTAAATAGTGGAATAACTTCTAGCAAGAGACGGCTAACATTGCAGGTAATAAGGATTAACCTATTTTGCCTATAAAGTCCCAAGAAAATGATCCAAAAACCTTCAACGTTTTAGACAGTGGTGTGCCATCAGGGCCAGCAAGGCCTTCTGTGCTGGCCTAACAAATCAAATTAATAAAAGTTAATTACATTTTTTTAATTTACTTTCTATAAATATATAAAAGTATTCATTATATTTTCATAATGTCAAATTAGGCTGCAGTGTTGCTTGTTTTTACATTAGAGCTTTTATCAAATCAGAATTCAGCTAGCTTGTTGCCAGCGCTGTATGAATTCTGCCGGAGGACTTCTGAATCAACAATAACGGCGGCTGTGCAGTGTGTACAAACGGAGGACATTCAGTTGATAGACAGTAGCGATAGCCAATCACATCACGAATTGAGGACAGTAACCCATTAGTTAGCCTTATGTTAAACGTGACTGATTGGTTAGTCCCTAGTCACTCCCAAGTGAGTATCCAATCAAAAGTTGTTATTTGCAAAAGCAGGAAGTGGCACCGGAGCCATCACCGGAGAAATCACCGGTACTCACTTTTTTAACCTACAAAGAAGGAGAGCAAAACGTTGTTTAGGTGGTAGGTATATTTTTGCAAAGCCATTTTCAAGAAGGATATTTAAAGAGAAACTAGATCTTGTGAGACGAGGTTGGTCGACCCCAGAAGCTAGTTAAGCTGTGCCTACGGTAATATGGTTTGCCCGCCACTTCCAGTCAAATCAACCAACTACGAGTGGAACCACTGTCTTATACGGCGTCGAGTGGGTTCTACAAATTGTGAGTTCAAATATTTTATATCTTTATATTTTCACGTTTAATACGTTTTTCACAATTATTTAAATTTTGACAGTACCACGTAAAATATGTTTTAATTACGGATGCGGGTTTATTGATTTTTAAATGCGCCGAAAAATAGCCCGTTTTGTACACTATTGAGGTGGTTCAATGACCAGTAGTGCGCAAGTGTGTTTCTGTATAATATTTCTCCAGCTGTGGTTATGTGATGACATAAATGATGGTATTTTGAGAGGTATTTATTGAAGTCGGACTAAGTAGGACATCACTGAAGGCCTCGGTGGGAAACGCACGGCCTATTAATCTAACATTTAATGGTCAGTGAGCTACTGATTGTAAGTGACACGTTTAAGTTGAACTCTTTACCAACTAAATTCTTCATTGAGTAATTTGCCACTAACATAATTTAACCTCAGTTATTATTGCTTACCTTTATTTTGTCAAGTAAAGCTGCACCATATTGGACGTATTTGACTATTTAGCTGCAACTTTCTTCTGGCAAATGTGTGAGCCATCGTCTTCAATGACTCCCGTATCATTCAAGTACCCGAAATGTTCCCACACTTCAGCTTGTTTTTATTTTTTTATTAGAGAGTTTACTGCTTTGTCCTGCTGCCATTTTTTAGCTAATGTAGCATACTAGCATGTCTCTTGCTACCCGTTGGTGTAACTTTGTATTCGTTTCGTAAAGGTTATACCAAAAATAACGTACCAGCATAATGTCGGTTTATAGCGAGTGAGGAGGACTGAAACACACTGTGTATCGGAGCCTTTGCGATTAAATAACCGTGATGTTTTTAATCACAGTTAATAGTAAAATCGTGACATCTCTACAGCCTGCAGTGGTAGAAACCTTTTTTTACATAACCAAAATCAACTGTAAAAGACGCCTCAGACCTGCTGCACCAGACTGTCAACTGATCAAATCAAGTAAGTCACCATGATATTGATTTTGATGTATGAAGCGTTGTTGATGGTTTTGGGATGTTTTTAGAGAATAGAAAATGGGGACAAGTTAACAAATAAATATGTAAACATACAGTAAAAATTAAGTAAGGAGTACACCTACTCAAGTGTGCACATTTTATCTTACCTCAGTGCCACTGCTAACAATTTGGACAAGGTGAAACGGTCACTGCTGTTACTGGGAAATATGGCAGCAAAGATAAGTGTAAACAGGCCTGAAGACAGAGAAAAGTAAGAAGGTTAGTTTAACTAAGCATGAGATGACAATCCTTCCTTTTCCAGCTAAACTGTTTTACTGAGTGGGAGAGTCACCTGATGTGGATGACAAAATGTTAACAATGGCAACCTGTGTGTCAGAGAGAGCTTCCTGATAAGACAAATTGGCCAGGAACCACTGCAGGGAAAACAGACGAAGCCAAAGCCAAACATGCCAGAGTTAAGTCTAAGTTTTACATGACAAAAACACGACAGACAACATAATGTAAAAAGTAACTAGTAAATACTGAGCAAAGCAATCAGTGCCTTCAGGATTTTGTGGCCTCTTTTTTCCCCGCAATATTGTGATTTTATACATTTGTTTTCAATGTTTTAAGTGTTCCTTGTAACATTAACCTTAACAAGCACAGGATTGCAACAAAAAAAAACTAAAACAATACTGTACTAATGTTTTACTCGTTTTATATCACACAGACTTGAAAGCAAACACTAGATGGCAGTAAAAGCACATACTCAGAGCACATTGTCAAATTACTGTAGTTTTAATTAATTGTAACTAATATTAATTAGAGAAAGAAACACAACCAAAGGCTTCCTTAATGCCTGTAGCCAAAAGTTGCAGACATCTCTTTATATGTTTTACGCTTGAAAAGTGTTTGTCCATCTTAAACATTAATTTTTGTTCCAACACATTCATCCTCACATGTTAAGAGCATTTGTGAACTGCTGATAGCAAGCTCTAGTGTTACGTTTTGTTGGTAAATGAGAGATGAAGAAAGATTTACCCTGGATAAATAAAGACTGAAAGGTTCCTGTTTTGTCTACAGAACACAAGAAACTAACATAAGTTTTAATTAGACAGTTTCCGTGCACCTTTGAGCGCTGCTCAAAGACGAATTAGACTGGGAAAATTATGTATATTGGCCCAAAAAAGTGTGGGGAAGTAGCGGGCATTGTAAAAAGTTCAAGGCAGTGCAATATTTGCATGCATTTGTTGAATTTGCTTCAATTGGCAAAATCGCAAATTCCTGGAGGTACTGAGCAATATAAACACGATAGCTACACAAAGCAAGCAATGAAAAAATGGTTGGCTTTCAGAAAACTTTTTTTTTTTTTTTTTTAAACCCAACATAAATAATCCGAGATTACGAATACACCACAGTGTTCCTGATTTGGAGGTTTAGTTTAAATAAAATATGTTCGTGAAACAATTTTTTCTTACACGACACAACGACAATATCAAATATCAACAAAATCACACCGTTTTTTTTAAACATCTCCCAAGTTCTGTAGAATTGTAGAAAAAAGCTGATAGACACTTTATCTACAGGAACTTACCACAAAGCAGAAAAAAAAGCTAATTTTGGCCACATCAGTGATGGTGAGCTTGCCCATTGTGCGCAATATGGCCTCATGGTCCTTGGCAGCAGGGTAGGACATGCGGGACAGTTTGGCCTCCAGGGCTTGAGTAGATGGTAGCTGCCGCACCTCCATAATATTACTAAAACGCACCCTCTGCTTTTTAGAACCTGCTGGGATGCAGAAATTAAAAATATGGTGAACTGATTGAAGAAAGAAGCAATAACCTATCCAAGTAATACTTTTGTTATATTAACCAACAAGATGCCTTAATAATTATAATTAATTCTAATGAAAAATATAGTAATGGAAATTATTTAAATCAATGTTTTTCTTTCCTTTTGGATTCTATCTCCATTAGTCACCACAATGAGCTACACGATCTGTTTCCAAATATCTGATCAATTCTTCATGGGTCAATGATGTCATGAAAAAGACATCAAGCGCTGCCACCCAACAGAGGCAGGGAGACGCAGCTGCTTTTCAGAAGGTGTGATGACAGTTTATTGTCGACCATGACCAAGGCAAACTACGGGACAAAAGTCTGACAGCTTAACTCGCATGCTGGCTCACTGTTGTCTAAATGTGCACTAAAACACTTCTTTGTTTTCCACCAATCACACTTAACTGTCACATACAGTAATGTCTAAAGTACCTTCACTGAATAACATCACAGTGGGAGAAAAATGTATTTAATCTCCTGATGATGTTTTAAGTTTACACTCATTTTATGGTGGGTTTCTTTCAACAGAGAGTGGAAAAATATTCACAAAAAATCCTGGAAAAACATATAGCAAAAGAATAGCAAGTATCTCCTGCATAAACACTTTGCAACAGTCACCAATTTCTTACTGAAGGTTTCAACAAACCATTTTATATTAGTAGTAATTGAATAAAGCATTGATAGTTGAAATAGTTTTGTTAATCCTTACTTCAGTGTTGATAAAAAGCTAGAAGTAAAAAAAGATTAATTTAAACGTGCAAGAACAGTGATACCTCTACTTACGAGTACCTTAACTTTCGAGTAATTTGAGATACGAGCTGTCTCTTGGTTTTTCGGTATGCTTTAGACTGCGAGCATTCATTGAGTTCTGAGTATTTTCACTCTGGGTTGAAGTAATATTTACACCAGGTTTGTGCCGTTATAGCAATAAAGAGTTAATATATTGTGACATGTTGTTGTTCTTGCTTCATTTACACAAGAAACAATATAAGTTTTGATTAGACAGCTGAGAGATCGGCATCCTGCCCTTCAACCAACAGCTGTAAGCAGGGGCGCCACTATGTTTGAAGAACAGGCGGGAGCTTAGCCCCCTTGAGGTTCCGGTGACGTGAGCGCACAAAGCGCGCTAGCAAAACATTTTTGTACTTGCAATATCTTTTCGCTCACAACGTTTTGGCAATGTATTAGAATTACACAACAAACACTGAATACATCTAAATTGTTGAAAGTGGAAATGTAAGAAAGCTCTAGTCATCTTTAGTAAGCCTGAGATGGCTCAAACACATAAGGATAGTGTTGTTGCGTGGAAAAGCTGGCAGGTACCTTGCAAACAGAGAAACGTTGCACAGATGATATCAGTGTAAACAAACTTGCACAGCACTACAAAGTTGACCTGAAAACAGAGGAGGTTCTGGTGGAAAGAAATGTTCTTGCCTGGAAAACCGGGGCTGGATGATGATATGTCTGTGCACAACCATTTTGATTCAAAATGTTGCACTTGCAAGATCTTTTTTGCTTACAAAGTGTTACTATATTAGAATTATACACAAAATACTAAATTAATTGAAATGGTTGAAAAGCAATATTGTTAGTTTCCTGTAATTACTGTAATAGTAATCGAAGGCGTTTACAGCACAGGTGTCAAATTCAAGGACCAGAGGCCACACCTGGCCAGTAGGGATGGGTGATATGGACAATCACAATAACCTGCCATTTATGGTGAAAACGATAAAAGTGAAGACAGAAAACACCCATAGAACTCCACCTTTTTGTCTATGAGTCTATCGGTGCATCCAGTCTTCAGAGCCCCCAAAACACTACTCAAAAATAACACTAAGGCAATTAAACTACATCAATTAAGTTCAAGTAGCACACCTATACTGCAAAACTGTAGTAATGTGCTTTGCTTATTATATGGTAAGGAAGTTATTTTTCTCTCAGCAATATTATAGACATTATTATTATGAGTTTTGTATTACAAATCAATCAGATAGTGCTATGATGTGACTTCAGTGTGAAATCTTCAGCGCTTCGGTCGTATTTAGTATCTAAAAGTTAGTTTTTCTTAATAAAAAAACATTTTAAATGTAAAAGTTTGGTCTTTTGAGGGGGGCCAAGCATGAATTAAATTGATTTCAATTAATGTCAATGGGCATGGCTGCTTTGACATACGAGTGTTCTGAGTTACAAGCTTGGTTGTGGAACACATTGTGCTCATAAGTCAAGGTACCATTGTAATAGGAAAAGAAGGCCGTTTTAATGCTCTTCTTGTATTTCCCAGGCAATCAAGTACAATTAATTTCATCATCATCTGTACTCTCTATTGAACACATTTGTACTAGAATAAAAAGTAAGGCTTTACGAGAAATAAAATAGATGTCCACTCACAAGATCCACAGGCTTCATGTAAACAATTGGAATGATCAGCAGGTACGTCTTGAAACTTCACTGGTACATACAGTGGTTCACTCTGCACATGGGAGAGTCATGGTCACTTCAAGCATGGATTCTTAATGTTTTCCACCTCTGGGCCAAACATAGCTCTAGCCATATACACACATGACATACTGGTATACACGTACACAAATATTAAGCTTTCACTGGAATACAGACAAGAAAAAGCTTACTTTTTAAACACTCCAATTTCCTAAAGACGAACAGGGTAATCTACATATATAAGCCCACTGACAGAAATACTGTTTAACAGGACAAAAGGTGTCATACTCAGTGGCTGAAAAACAATATACCATTTGGCAAATTACAAAGAGTTTGTAGAATTGGTGACCAAATTTGAAGAAAATATCAATCTCAGAAAAACTAAACATTTTAGTCCTTTTGTATCTGTGATTGATTGATTGATTGATTGATTGATTGATTGATTGAGATGTTAGCTAGATTACAAGAATGAAAATACAAAACACTCTAATATGCATATAATTGTCAGTCAATGGAATAGGAATGCTCTTTAAGATAGAAACAGATCTAAAACAACATGTAACGCAGATTTTACAAAGTACAAAAATTGTCTTATTTTTAATACCACATAAAGTGATAAGGTTAACAAGGTAAAACCAATTATTAAAAGCAATTGAAGTGTTATAAAGAGCAAAGAGACAAATATTTCCAGAAGCTCCACTTGACTGTTTTGTACTAACAGAAATATAAATGAAAGGACCCAATTTTATATATTACACATATTGTATGTTTTAACAGCTGCTATGGAGGTAAATTTGTGTCTTTATTAGGAACGTTTTTTTTACACAGAATTTTTGGAGGTTTGAATTTTGTGAACTGAATGTTTTACATCAAATTATGCTGATAATTTAATTTTTTTAAAGAATGTGATCAAAACGTGTGTTTAAAAATACAGTTTGTTAAAATACAGTGTTTTGAAATTCATTAAGTAAAAATATTCAGTGTAAAAAAAACATTCATTAAAAAGTCCAGAAAAATGTGCAGAAATATTTCTCGCTTAAAACTCAAGACTAACCTCCGGTAAATTAAGACTGAAGACCTGTCTCAGACCCAGTCAAAGAGGTGCTTCTTGTCCTAAATTACCGGAAAGTGGGTCTTGAGTTTTAAAGCAACAAATATTTTTGTTCCGTATTTTTCTGCAGTAAATTTAATTTTTTAAACAATTTTAATTTTTTACAATCTGTAAAAAAGATAGTTCACAAAATTCTAACAAAAACAATTCAGTTCTATAAATTTAGTGTAAAAAAAAAAAAAAAAGCTTTCGTAATAAAGACACAAATTAACATCCATAGACGAATGCAGCTGTGATAGGCTCCAGCCATCCCCGCGACCCAGAGAGGGACAAGCTGTTGAAAAAAGATGGACGGATAGATGCAAATAACATTCAAATCAAACTTGAGCCGAAACATACTATGACTACTGATAATATATGATACAATAAAGTTATGCTAATTCCACAATTACTACTTACCAAGCAGTTGTTCACAGTGGTGTCATTGTTGCAGGGAGCAAAGTAGGCATCTGCATCAGTTACCTGCAGACAAACACGTTATATTAGCAATTGCCAGGTATTAAATAGATATTATTTACTGTGCTGGACGATAAATCCAAGACTAATCGAATCAGACATTAAGAGCTTCTAACTGACGTAAAACTGCCATGTCGTTTATTCCCCCCCCTGCAGTTAAAGTTAAAGTACCAATGATTGTCACACACACACTAGGTGTGGCGAAATTATTCTCTGCATTTGACCCATCACCCTTGATCACCCCCAAGGAGGTGAGGGGAGCATGGGGCAGCAGCGGTGGCCGCGCCCGGGAATCATTTTTGGTGATTTAACCCCCAATTCCAACCCTTTATGCTGAGTGCCAAGCAGGGAGGTAATGGGTCCCATTTTTATAGTCTTTGGTATGACTCGGCCGGGGTTTGAACTCACAATTTACCAATCTCAGGGCGGACACTCAAACCACTAGGCCAGTGTAATTCTCTCTCTTCTCTTGAGTAGTTACATTACACGTGTCGCAAAGCATGAAGGTTGCCAGAAAACCAGCTGAAGAAGAACTACTCAGATGACACTATCCTATCCAATCCGCTAGAAATAGAGGAAAACTCAAAACACTGAGCCGACAGTACAACACAAGCAGTGTGTACCTAAAAGAGCTTTGACACACTTCAACTACAATAAAGATGACGTCGACCAAAAAGTAGAGTTGTAGTTGAGACTGGGATAATCGTGCATTCACCCAAATTTAGTTAGAAGGTTCAATTAATCATGATTAGGATTTTTGCCATAATGGCCCAGCTCTATTCAAACAAGCGTTCGTAAAAAAAAAAGTTGAAATTAAATATCTGGAAAAAAAATAGATTTAAAGGCAGATTTTGTCTTTCACTTGAACTTTTGATCAACTTACAAACCACCAGTTTGAATATAAAGGTGGTTTTCAATAACTTGTCTTTTTGTGTCAATGCTCCTTTTCTTTATTTTGCATTTACATGCTTTACTCAGTCTTGTTCCAATCCACCAGCGCAGTTTGCAAATATTTGCACATATTTTCCTCCAACGTTGAGTCAGGGTGTATTATTGAGTCTCAATAGAATTCTAGAATCAGGAAGACAGTTTGTGCCCATCCCTAGCTGGACATTGGGATTGAACTACATTTCCTTGATCGATTAAGGAGAAAATTTACAATAAATTAAACGATAGCTTTGAATGGATGTGAATTTTTTTCTGAATCCGATTATCTCCTTTGCTACAACACCGTTGGAATGTGTTGTATTGAGCAGAACAAGGCTGCCCAGAAAAGTTTATATGTTATTAGAAATGTTCTGTATAGTGGTTGTTTTGTTACGGAGAAAGTGTAGGATTAAATCGTCTTTTTCTTACACCTTTGCAGACATATTGACGTTTGTACAATTGTAAACATGAGATAGGCGCCAATGTTACCCTATGTGTATGTTCAATAATAAACTCAACTCAAGAGTTCCATAATGTGATGGCATGTTGTTCAACTCCACAAACAAATTTAGATGAAAACAGCAGTGTCTCTGTAATTGCAAGTGTTGCAGGAATATTTTCCCACCTTTGGGCAAAATGGAACGTCTTAGAAGTTACTAGCTTTGGCCTTGGTTTTTCTCGAAGAAGATAAACATAATGATCTCACCTTGTTTCTTATCTTTATGAACACACACATTGTGTTCCCTCTAGTTTTAATGATGTGAGGCTGTACCAGGTGCAGAGAGTGAAAGTGAACAAGAAGGTGCCCAACACAATCCCCAAGTTAACTTTTGGTTTCAATCTTCGCCAGGGCGGCGGAGTAGCAAGATGGACAAAAGCATATGTGAGGAGCAACCATTTTCAGAGAAGGCTCTGGACTTAAGACGGCTATGTTCTCTCCAGCGCAGGAATTGCTATTGTTTGTACTTAGTCCTTTGAATAGAATCAATTATTAATCTTAAATTCTAGTCACCTCTTTTTATTCAGACAGCCTTAGAATAGAATAATCTGAGAAGACTCTTCCTTGCAAAAGAGAAAAACCAAATACAAGCAAGTAGTACACTTCATTTGTCCTGAATGGCTTAACTACAAGTATGATAAACTATCAAATCCACACAATATAGATGTCCCAAACCAGATCGTGTGATTGGATAAGGCCGATTTTAGGTTTTTATTTAACAAACCTAACTATAAGCTGATGAGCACAGCCAATCTTTACCGCAACAGTCTCCCGGTGTTCATATGGCTAAAGATTGTGCTCACGTAAAATATTCCTTCAAAAGGGGAGCACACTTAGGTATATACACTTAAATGTATATACCTTGTTATAGGCATGCACACATGCAGAGAGAGAGTGTGTGAATTCCATCTACTATGCACAGCCCGATCTCAGTTACTAATCCTCGCCTGCATGGCAGCAACAAAAAAGAAAATGTCTTACAACTACCATTATCAGTGCAAAACTAGATTTAAGATTTAAGATTCAGATGTATTCTTGTCATTTAGATGTTTACATCAATCACAATGCATTCCAAGCAACGATAAAAACAGGTAGACAAAACCTAGTAAAGAAGTGGCCAAGTTTAAAAGGGTCAGTATAAAATATATAAATAGTCATGTAAGAAGGTGTATTGAATGTGCTATAAGTTACACAATATAACAGTGCAACAGCTAGGCTAATTGTTGAGGGGGGGGTTACCCACATATGCGGTCCTCTCCAAGGTTTCTCATAGTCATTCACATCGACGTCCCACTGGGGTGAGTTTTTCCTTGCCCTTATGTGGGCTCTGTACCGAGGATGTCGTTGTGGCTTGTCCAGCCCTTTGAGACACTTGTGATTTAGGGCTATATAAATAAACATTGATTGATTGATTGATTGATTGATGTTGTTGTTAACTCCGTCAGTATTAAATACTATATAGTAGATAAACACAATATAAACAGTGATAAAAACAATAAGGGTAAAATCAACTCAACTTTTTGTATACATGCAAGTCAAATATTGTACTATATCTGCTCATGCTATTGCACCATGTAGCATGTTATGTAGCGTTACAATTCAGAGATTTTTTATGGAGTTCAGCAGATAGTTGGATAAAAACAGTCACGGAATCTTACAGTTTGACATGAGGTCATGGCTTAGCATGCTACACACCGAGCAGGACGACATAAGAAGCTGAGCTAACTGCTACAACTTCAATGTAAAGGAAGGGCATTTGATCCAAATATCAACACTATCGATTACTTTTAGATTTTTTTGAATTTCTATTATTATTACAAAATAATTTCTTTGCCTTTTTTTTTTTTTCAAACGCAGGGAATAAGTCCTTGGAAAAAGGAGAACTTTGGGGGATGATTTAAAATGGGATCCAATTTTGCCCAAAATAATTTGGCTAAGCAAATTTATTGAAATACGCTTTATAAAAATGTGTTATTGTGTTCACTTTAGCTACCTAATAAAAACATTTTCAGTTCCATAGTCTGTAATAACATAGTCATAATATCAGATCGGAACACAAAATTGGATCGGATTTGAGGCTAAAAAAATCGAATTACGATCGCAGGCCAAAAATAATGATCGGGACATGCCTAATATAGACAATTGTTTGCAATCAATGAATTCCCTCGTCACCATGCGGTGACGGCAGTGCAGGACTTCTGACTAAGTGGTAAGTGGGTTAGACTAGTGGATGGTACATTGTATAACAAAAGATTACCTTTCCTTTTACCTTGGTTTCTTTGATTACTCTTTGTTGCTCACAAAATTAGTATTAATATAGTTATTAATGCTCCTTAAAGTGCTGTTTTTGAAGAAATACAGTAAAAGCCAAAAGCTTGGACACACCTTCTCATTCAATGCGTTTTCTTTATTTTCATGACTATTTACATTGTAGATTGTCACTGAAGGCATCAAAACTATGAATGAACACATGCAGAGTTATGTACTTAACAAAAAAAGGTGAAATAACTGAAAACATGTTATATACTCTAGTTTCTTCCAAATAGCCACTCTTTGCTCTGATTACTGATTTGCACATTCTTGGCATTCTCTCGATGGGCTTCAAGCACACCTGTGAAGTGCAAACCATTTCAGGTCCTCATCGAGAGAATGCCAAGAATGTGCAAAGCAGTAATCAGAGCAAAGGGTGGCTATTTGGAAGAAACTAGAATACAAAAACATGTTTTCAGTTATTTCAAATTTTTTTGTTAAGTACATAACTCCACATGTGTTCATTCATAGTTTTGATGCCTTCAGTAACAATCTACAATGTAAATAGTCATGAAAATAAAGAAAACGCATTGGCTGAGAAGGTGTGTCC
The DNA here is from genome assembly GCF_033978685.3 of Nerophis lumbriciformis. Lineage (NCBI taxonomy): Eukaryota > Metazoa > Chordata > Actinopteri > Syngnathiformes > Syngnathidae > Nerophis > Nerophis lumbriciformis. The sequence goes on along the minus strand of NC_084578.2, from coordinate 21,162,174 downwards.
AAACTTTTGGCCTGTACTGTATTTTTTCAAAAACAGCACTTTAAGGACCATTAATTTCTTCAAAATAGCCACCCTTTGCTCTGATTATTGCTTTGCACACTTTTGGCATTCTCTCAATGAGGTTCAAGAGGTAGTCACCTGAAATGGTTTTCACATCACAGGTGTGCTTGAAGCTCATCGAGAGAATGCTAAGAGTGTGCCAAGCAGTAATCAGAGCAAAGGGTGGCTACTTGGAAGAAACTAGAATATATAACATGTTTTCAGTTCTTTCACCTTTTTTTGTTGAAACTAGAATATATAACATGTTTTCAGTTATTTCACCTTTTTTTGTTAAGTACATAACTCTGCATGTGTTCATACCTAGTTTTGATGGCTTCAGTGACAATCTACAATGTAAATAGTCATGAAAATAAAGAAAACGCATTGAATGAGAAGGTGTGTCCAAATTTTTGGCCTGTACTGTACATGTAGAAGAGTCCTCAAAGTCTAACAAATTGCAAAGGAAATTGACTTAAACATGGTTATATATTCATGTATAAGCGGTTGGTTGGTGCTCTGACATGGTCAAATTTGACAAATTACCAGGGAAGCATTGTGGTGTTTGAGGGAACCAGTACACTGCTGCCTCCAAGGACGCCACAGCAGGAAACCCAACAAGTAGAGTACAAACATAGATGTCTTGGTAAATGTGCTGAAGAAGGGCTTGTTGTAGTCCTGATGCTTGAAAATGTACTGCAAAAGAGATAGAAAGAAAGTTGTGAGATAAATGATTTACAGAACCAATTCACACAATATACACTTTATCTAATCTATTATGTTTAAAAAGATAAACGTGAAACATCTGACCTGTTTTACCTCTGCAAAGAATAACTCATTTAAGTCCTGTAAAAGCGCAACAGTCCATAAAATACATACAGTTCCAATCAGAAGTTTAAATACACTTCGGTTTCCATCCATCCATCCATTTTCTACCGCTCGTCCCTTTGAATGTCTTATTAATTGGGGCCCACAATCCATCCATTCAATATTATTATATGGTTATTTTTCCAGAATTTGTGATTAGACAACATCTACAATGATTTTTAAAAACATGTTTTGAGTGCACAATTTAAAAATGAATGGTTGATATCGACTGAAGCTTATATTGTCTCACAGCACTTGCTAAATCAACAAATACAAACAATTAAATGGGACATATTATGCAAAACCAACTTGTCTTACACATTGGCACCTGCTGTTGTGTATTTGGGATCTGCATACGTTCCAAAAATGTTAAATCAAACCGTGGAGGAATTAGGGAAATATTTATAAAAGAATATTGCCTTATTGAAAGTAGTTAGAAGGTATATTGAATGTAGCCATGTGCCTAAGCTATGCACGCTTTGCCCTATCAGGATTCAGTAGGAGGTGCTTTTTTCTCATGTTTTTAGGGTGAAGACTGAGAGCCGACATCATTGCTGTGTGCTCTGGTTATAAGCTAAATTTAAAAATGTTTGGACTTCAGGAAGAAGATAAAAAAGATTAATATGGACGGCTAAAACAGATGAGCGGACCGGAGATAAATTAGTTTGAACCTCCCCCCATAACCCAGTGTGAAAAGACAGTAAAACTGTAAAAGAGGTGGGTGACTATGATTACTCCCAATATAAATATAATGTGTGTACCGTATTTTTCTGACTATAAGTCACAGTTTTTTTCATAGTTTGGCCGGGCTCCATTGCGACTTATATATGTTTTTTTCCTTCTTTATTATGCATTTTCGGCAGGTGCGACTTATACTCCGGTGCGACTTATACTCCGAAAAATACGGTAATTCACAACAAAATGTGTTCAAACAGCAGCCTGCTCACAGCCAGATTCCATGTGAAAATTGCATAGTTTTTGGATTGCAATATTTTTCAAAAAGGATACCAAAGACTAAAACTCTTGTTTGATTACTCAATTAATTATTACAACACAGGAGAGCTACTTGCGGTAGCCGGCGTACGTGGTTTAGCCTTTTTTTTAAGTGAAAAAAGTTGCAAATCAGATCGTTTTTGTTTACATAAATTAAATACTGTGTTTTTTTCTTTGATAATTATCTTTAACTTTAGGATTCAGTACATAAGTGACAGAGGACATGCAGCACGTGACGGACACCTAGTGACCAATTAGTATAGACTATTACATATCACCTTCAGTTTTATTTCTCTTTAAAAAATGCTTTACAGTCAACTAATCGTCAAATATAGGCAAAATCTAATGAATCAAACTTGACTATGAACATACTTAGTCCAAGACAGCCTTAGTCATATCATTATGAACGCATTTCATCTTGTACTTGCATAATTATAAAATTGTCCTTACTGATGTGAGCTCAGACGACGCTACCCAGATGACATCCACCAGCAGAAGTATTGCCACCCCCAGAGCCATACGTCGCCGCTGGGATGCAGAGCCACCTTGAGAGCCCATTCGGTTCATGATGAACATGCATTCCATTGTGACACTAATGAGACAACTAAAAATGGACACAAAAAGAACAATGATTATTTGAGGCAACAGGCCAAGCTCCAAAGGCACTATATATAGTAGTGACGTGCCGCTCGATACTGAAATATCGATACCGCCAATACCAGATCTTTGTGCTCTAATAAAGATTCTCAAAACGAAATATTGATACTTTATTTATTTGAGATAATCTAGCAAGGGTTCTTAACCTTTTTGACATCAGGGCCCAACCTTTCCACTATCAAGGAGCCTGGGGCCTACTTAAATATTAACACTGAATTAGTCATCTTACTATTGATTTTAATCATTTACAATAATTATTACTTACCTACTTAGAGTTTACAAACTTGTCAATAGATATGAAACCATGTGTTAATCACAAAGATTATTATTTATTTAACACATAAACCTTCGACTTAGGTCTGATTCAAAAAACAAATACTGACCAAATATACTGCATAAGAAGCGACTTAAATACATGATGAAAATAATACATTCAATTATGTAGAGTTAAGATAAATATACTAAATTATTAATAAATATCCATATATATGTTTATTAACTAAACTGTCTATAAAATTAAAGTACAAATGAAAATAGAGCTTCAACACTTTAGTCTTAATTTTTGCACTTAAGAAACTTCTGTATGACTTTCGCTCCAAACTTCTTCTGTTTGATATTGTGATTTCTGCCACAAGTGGTGGAAAAGAATATTACAATCGAGTACTACGGCGGCTCATAGGGACCAGCTGAGAAACAGATTTTTTTGGCAGTCCTCTAATAATCGCATTGTGGCGACCCATCAGCGTTCCTGTTCTGTAACCCTGTACACAGTTTGTTTGTCTAATCTTGAACGGGTTTGTGCTGAAAACAAAGTTTTGTTGTACTTGTGCAATGACAATAAAGACCTATCCTATCCTATCCTATCTATATCATTGACAGGAACACCGTGTAAAGTAACTAAATAACTGATATCTTGTCTAAATAAAATGAGCAAGCAAGAACTTTTGTGGCAATTGAAATTAGTCACTTAATATTATAAAACAGCTAGTGTATGTATCCTTTTATTGTCTGTTATTTGAAGACACTACATACAAAGTTGTATATAAACAAGATAATGCATTTGGTGCAGAAAATCGCCATTATTTGTGATTTTCTTTTTTATCGCTTGAAGATGATTCCCCAAGGGTAGCAACACTTGAAATACACTTATTTTTAAATAATACCAGACACATTAGGTATATTTGCACAAAGTATCGGTATCGATACTTTGTCGCCAATATCAGCCTGGAGTTTGCTCGGTATCGGCACATCAATTAGTAAAGTTAAATATCGATAATTTACTGTCAAAATAATAGTAATACAAATCAATATCATTGATAAATCACACTTCAATACTGTGTCCATATGCAGGAAGCGAACATATCTTACTAATTAATATAAATTGGAAAAGGGGTAGGATTAAATAAGAGTTGCTTCCTTCTACTACTTTTCGGACATGCTGTACGGAGAAATAAAAATATGATGCATCATATTGTAACCGTACTAAACTTAAACAATAACCATATGACAATTAGGATTGATTGTGTAACATAATGTAATTGACAATGACCAAAAAGAAAACAAATTGTTGATGTGAGCCCACCACGAATACAAACATGGCAAAGTAACAGTAGGCTACTCAGGGTTCGAATTTTCACTGAAAAGCGCTGAGTGTCTAGAAAATCTCTGTATATATAATACATTATAATTATCATTACTCCGAAGTCTGCCATTTATAAAGAGTAACACAAAAATGACTGCAAAGCAGACATCTTGTTGAATACAGCTGCTATTGAGTGCAGCTTCTGTCAACAATAACAGAAAATAATAATAATATAACAAACGAGGGAGTCAGACAGACGTATCTCACTTAAAGGTCGTTTCATTTTCAGTCAAATTGGAAAAGCTTTTACCGGGGATGAAAATATCATTCGCTGGGTTGTTAGTAGTAAAGTTTGACGATGCCTAAATTCCTTCCGTGGACATCGTCGCCACCATTTTTTACAAGCGCAAGTCTTTTTCTTCTTCGTTTTAATTTCCGGCAGACTGGACGCATTTTAGGCGTATTGCTGCCCCCCACTGGTTCTTATTTGAATTCCTTCATTGCCTCAGATCCTTTTATTTAGTCCAGTCTTTTGCAAGAATTCCAAAACAGCTTTTGCCACTGCTTGATGTCCCCAGATTAATATGCTTTTCAGTGAAGTGTCCTTTTCCCCCAGTTTCTGACTCTTTTTGTGCATTATGGCTCTCTCTTCATTGTACTTATTGCAGTCTTTGAAGATATGATATGGGTGACGCTTTCTTCCTCTCCACATGTACATTTCCCATCAGTGTGCTTACCAATCACTGCCAATCCTTGATTTAGCGCACAGTGCCTTCACTAATTAAGTCGTTTGTTGCCTCACTCTTCCCATCCTTTAGTGCCATCAATACTGCTGTGGTGTGTGCTACCCGCTGCCTTGTGAGTTAGTCTGGGAAGACAAAAAGCTAGGCGAGCACACCCTGAGAGAAAATCAAGTGCTGGTAGGCGCACCATAGGCGATCCTCCGACAGACCAGAGCTCCGGCAGCCTCCTGCAGCTGTGAGGAGGTGCCGGTCGTCCTGGGTTTCCCTTGCCACCGGAACAGCTCCCCACAGCGAAGAAGTGACTTTGGAGTCTGTGCGTCTCCCTTCGTCGAAAAAGACCTCAACGGCGTAGTGGGCGGATGATGGTTGCATTTAAGCTCCACAACGGTCACAAAGGCGGAAGAAGGCTGCAGCAAAGATGGGCCCCCAATTGTCTTGGTGTCCATGCCATTGGACCCTGGCCTTCTCTTTGCCAAGGACAGTGTGGTGGCTGTCTGTGCACCAGTCTCTCCACTATAAAAGATTCCACGCACAGGCGTTCTCCTGAAGGCAATCCCACCAACAGGAGGACAATCATACTCCTTTCGAGTGATCGCCAACGACGACGACTGCTGTGGTTTTTTTTTGATTGATTGATTTAAACTTTTATTAGTACCGGTAGATTGCACAGTGAAGTACATATTCCGTACAATTGACCACGAAATGGTAACACCCGAATAAGTTTTTCAACTTGTTTAAGTCGGGGTCCACTTAAATTGATTCATGATACAGATATATACTATTTTCATAATACAGTCATCACACAAGATAATCATCACAGTATATAAATTGAATTATTTACATTATTTACAATCCGGGGTGTGGGATATGGAGGGGGGGGGGGGGGGGGGTTACGTTTGGTTGGTATCAACACTTCAGTCATCAACAATTGCATCATCAGAGAATTTGACATTGGAACAGTGTAGGTCTGACTTGGTACATATATGTACAGCAAGTATTGGACACAGAGAGATAGATCAGAAATTATAAGAAAAAGTGACTACATTTGATTGTTTACATTTGATTATTTGCAATCCGAAGAGGTATGATGAGGAAGGGAGGGTGTTAGTTTAGGGTTGAAGTTGCCTGGAGGTGTTCTTTTAGTGCGGTTTTGAAGGAGGATAGAGATGCCCTTTCTTTTACACCTGTTGGGAGTGCATTCCACATTGATGTGGCATAGAAAGAGAAAGGTTAAACCTCCTCCGCCCACCCAAGTGTCTATAAAATAACCACAATCTCTACTGTAAATACCGATAGTTTGTTTGAAACCCGTTTGCCATGCTGTATTTGCAACTGTGGAATGCTCACCCCAATTGCTTTCTGAATGATTGATTGAAACTTTTATTAGTAGATTGCACAGTACAGTACATATCCCAAAGTGGAGGGGGTTTGAGTTGGGTTAGGTTGCATATTTCAGTTTATCATCTGAGAAATGGACAAATGGAGAAATGTCCTTTAATTATTCATATTTTTGGAACCATCTGTGTATATTTGCATGTAATCTGACCATTTGTTCATTAAATGTTTTGTTGTTACTTCTGCAGGATTACCTGTGTCGTGCGAAATTCTGTATCCCTGAAACGTTTAGCGTCCCCTGCCGCGGGAGCGCGCATGGGGGCGGAGCTCTGTGCCTTGTTAAGACAGCGGCAGCATTTCTGTGTTATTAGCGATGTCAATGATACAAAATGTGGATTGTTACGATCATGCTTTGATTGTGAAAAATGTTGTTGGTGTAACACGCGACATTCCTACCCAAACAAATGTTTTTGATCATCCGTACATCACGCGTTGTACTTGTATTCACATCGCTGCACACGCTTCTCTATTGCAGTGTTTTTCAACTGAGATACAGTCTGGTGTGCCTTGGGAGATTATCTAGTTTCACCTATTTGGGTTAAAAATATTTTTTGCAAACCAGTAATTATCATACTTGCCAACCTTGAGACCTCCGAATTCAGGAGATGGGGGCGGGTTTGGTGGTAGCGGGGGTGTAAGGGGTTCTGGGTATTTGTTCTGTTGTGTTATGTTGTGTTACGGTGCGGATGTGTTTGTCATTCTTGTTTGGTGTGGGTTCACAATGTGGCGCATATTTGTAACAGTGTTAAAGTTGTTTATACGGCCACCCTCAGTGTGACCTGTATGGCTGTTGATCAAGTATTCACTAATGTGTGTGTAAAAGCCGCATATATTATTTGACTGGGCCGGCACGCTGTTTGTATGGAGGAAAAGCGGACGTGACGACAGGTTGTAGAGGACGCTAAAGGCAGTGCCTTTAAGGCACGCCCCCAATATTGTTGTCCGGGTGGAAATCGGGAGAAATTCGGGAGAGTGGTTGCCCCGAGAGATTTTCGGGAGGGACACTGAAATTCGTGAGTCTCCCGGGAAAATCGTGAGGGTTGGCAAGTATGGTAACTATAGTCTGCACATTATGTGTTGTTGTTGAGTGTCGGTGCTGTCGAGCTCGGCAGAGTAACCATGTAATACTCTTCCATATCAGTAGGTGGCAGCCGGTAGCTAATTGCGTTGTAGATGTCAGGAACTGTGGGAGGCAGCGTGTAGGTAAAAAGGTGTCTCATGCTTAAACCAAGAATAAACAAAAGGTGAGTGTCCCTAAGAAAAGGCATTTAAGTTTAGGGAAGGCTATCCAGAACAAAACTAAAACTGAACTGGCTACAAAGTAAACAAAAACAGAATGCTGGACGACAGCAAAGACTTACTGTGGAGCAAAGGCGGCGTCCACAAAGTACATCCGAACATGACATGACCATCAACAATGTCCCCACAAAGAAGGATTAAAAACAACTGAAATATTCTTGATTGCTAACACAAAGCAGGTGTGGGGAATAGCGGTCAAGGAAGACATGAAACTGCTACAGGAAAATACCAAAAAAAGAGAAAAAGCCACCAAAATAGGAGCGCAAGACAAGAACTAAAACACTACACACATGAAAACAGCAAAAAACTCAAAAAAAGTCACGGCGTGATGTGACAGGTGGTGACAATACACCTACTTTGAGACAAGAGCTATAGTGATGCATGCTTGGTTATGGTTTATTTAATTGCGACAACGACTTTTTACTGTCAACTGTGTTTCTTTTTTTAATGATTTTTGCTGGTGGTGTGCCTCCGCATTTTTTCAACGCAAAAAATGTGCCTTGGCTCAAAAAAGGTTGAAAAACACCGCCTTACTGAGTGCATGAAATGTCAGGTTGCAAGCAAAAAAAAAAAAGAAGGGTTTTGGGTGTACGCTGGTTAACACGCCAATACAATAGGTGGCGGTAATGCGCCCAGAACGTTGTGATTGTCACCTGCCATCAAATCTGAAGAAGAAGAAGCGACGAAGAAGAAATCTTGTCCAATGGCTTCCATAGTGTGCATCTAAGTCCACGAAGATGAAGCGTCTTTTGATTTAAGTGAGTTAGATATACTGATTCAAGGGTTGGTCACACTTTATGTCCGTCGTTTCGAGATGAAAAATAAATGTTTGGGGGACACAATGCTCTTGCTTGCTTCTAATTAAACGTGTAAAGATACCATAAGGTTAGCTTAGCTTGGCGCTTAGCATGATGATAGCACAATCGCGTTAGTACATTGGTAAACAACATTTTAATGCATGTTATGTAACTGTCAACAAATCCCGTTTGGATTTAGATTGAAAGTTTTTATTTACGACGTTGTTCCGTGTGTTTTTTTTCCCCACGTTGTGCGCTTTTACACCGACTATACATTGATTGATTGATTGAAACTTTTATTAGTAGATTGCACAGTACAGTACATATTCCGTACAATTGACCACTAAATGGTAACACCCGAATACGTTTTTCAATTTGTTTAAGTCGGGGTCCACGTTAATCAATTCATGGTAAAATGCAGCTCTACTGTATTTTGTTGTAAACTGTGAGGTGTGTGTGTTGAAATCATGGTTGTTTTTACAAATGACAGATGTGAACAAAAGCATGTATTGTCTGAGTTATGATGTAAATGAGGTGTGGTTGTATTGTATAATTGTGTGTCATTGAAAGGGCATTTTATGACTTTTCTTAATTTGATTACATGCTATAGTATCATTTTAATGTTATAATTTTATTGCATGATTTTTTGTATCTCTTTAATTTAGGTAGCCAGGGACTGCAGATGGAAATGAGCTATTTAGCTATAATCTGGTGCAGAACATATCTGTCTTTGAGCTTAATGTCTCTGTGCATTGGCCCTTCAAATAAAGACTAAACTAAACATGTCCTAATTGTGCTTGTCTTGTGTGTTAATAGGTCTGTTTGTTCATCAGAGTTTGGAATATCATGTTATACACACAGTGAAAGAAACGGCCAAGAATTATGGAGTTCTCTACAAAGGATGGAGAAGTCCCCAGTGTCATTGACGTCACAACCAGTGAAAAGGTATGTTCGCCTTTATTGAATTTCCAGACCAAGCAAAAACGGAATTGTGACTATTGCTTGTGCGAAGGAGAATGATGTTGTCAGTTGTTATACGGGCAATATGTCGAGAAAGTCTCTCACCGCGGCATTATTATGTGTTGTAAGTTTACTTCAAACATGCATACAGTACATCAAACTTTTCACATATTACATGTCCGAAAAGGAGTAAGAAGAAGCAAAGCTTATTTAATCCTCCCCCTTTCCAATTCATAACAATTACTAACGCATTTGTTCACTTCCTGTTCTAATTTTGTAACATCATTTAAATCAATGAATTAGATTTACAAAGGTTATCTTAATAATTAAGACCGTTATGATTCACATAATGAGATGAATAAAATTATCAAATTTTCAATGAAGTTCAAGACGTTTTTCCAGAATTATTTTTCTTTGTACTTTGTAAACACTTTGAGTTTGAACATTTTCTTAAACTGGATCATATTAGTCTTCCTTAATGTAATTCCACATGCTGCTCTTCTAAAGGTTTTAAGGGTTGTATGTTCATACAAATGTTTTAAGTTAAAACAATTTCTAAGGTTATATTTGTTGTACATTTTTGGGTAGCAAGTTATAGTTTAATTTTTGCATACCTTTAGCCATTTGCAAATGCACCAAATCATTGAATTTCAATATTTTGGATTCAATAAATAGAGTTTGTGTTCTTGAAATCCAACATAACAGTATGTATAATTCTAATTGACCTCTTTTCCTGTGGTAAATTTTAAATGTGCTTCATAAATAAAGTTGATATGATTTGATTTGATTTTACAAAAGGACTAGTGAATAAAGTGTACTTTTATAATTATATCCCTATATTTCTACACAATAACTTAGATATGGTAACACTGGCAAGCAGTAGAGAATATGGAGTGACTTTTGGGCCAGAGCAGGGGTCTGCAACCTGCGGCTCTGGAGCCGCATGTGGCTCTTCTGCCTCTTTGTTGTGGCTCCCTCAGATTTTTTTTCACCCCGTAGTGGGAAAAGTTTGCGTCTTTAGAAAGAGTTTGTCTATAATTTCCGATTGTCTATGAGGCCTGAGGCGCAAGAAAGGCAAGGAAAAGAGACTGGAAGCCTGTGTGTTCAGTTCAGCTTCTCGAGTGTGCAACCCCTTAGGTAACCTAAACATGAATACTTGCCAAAGGAGAAAAGGAAAAAGAGTTTAACTTCACATGGACAGTTTGCTTTTGTTTAAAATAGAATATAAAAAGATGAAAACTTTAGAAGCTGTGTTATGTTTAGCGGCTCCATAGCATTTTTATTTAGTGGAAGAGGCGGCAAAATGTCTCTTTTGATAGTAAAGGTTGCAGACCCCCTGTCCCAGAGCATATTTATACACATATCTTTATTCTTTATTGAAATATTTCTTATTATGCGGTACATAGGCAACGCAAAATGTCATAAGTGAAATTTTCCACCTAAAAGCAATTCAATTGTGTATGTTTCAGGTGGTGGATCTTTTGAATCAGGCTGCCTTGATAGCTACAGATGAAAAGCTAATGGTGCTCAAACAGGTCTGTAATATCCAAACTCTTTAACTGGGAATTATTATAACTATTGATTATTATTGTATTAACTATAAATGCACGTGTTTTTTCTGCTTATTGCCTTTGCTGTTTGACATTCAAATTAGACTTGTGCAAAGGCTGAAATATGCTCTCACGTCTCAAGGCTGAAATATGCTCTCACGTCACTACATTAAAGTGCCACCTATGTCTATCAAGCTCCATGTTCTGATGTTTAAATGTTAGTTGTCTGGTTGTGGTTGTGTCTGTGCTTGTGTTTTTGTTCTGTTGTTTTTGTGTATGTTAAGAAAGCAATGATGCACTGTGCCCAAGACAAATTTCCCCGCGGGGACAATAAAGTTGAACCTTGAACCTTGAACCTTATGTGCACTTCCAAAAAAAAAATCTATCTTCACTGCTATTGGTCGCCTTTTATAGTATATCATTTCCAGTGATGGGCAAGTTATCGACTGTCTAGGTGTCCAAAAATTCACACCCCTGGAAATACCATTGGCTTTCCCAAAGACCCACTCAAATCCACTGTCCTGAGGACTCGATGCATTAAAAACCTACCAACGTGACTATATTTCTGCAAAACATTTTGCTTCTCATGTTGACCACATTTATTTATAATTTGTAAATGCCTAAGAGAGCGGGCTGTGTGTTCCATTGTAAATTTTCATGTTGATATGTTATTACTTGTGTGCTCCGTTAGAAATTATTAAGTTATGGTCAACATTGCTACTAGTTTTTGAATGTCATTGAAGTATAGGCTGCTTTAAATATCAAATATTTAAATATACGCTTGCGTTAAATTCCTTTGTTTTTACTTTTATTCATTAGGGATTTTTGTATGTTGAAGTTTGTATGTTTTTCAGCTGAACAAATAATTTATTTTTCAGGTCCAGGAGCTTATCATCAACAAGGATCCCTCTCTGCTTGACAATTTCCTAGATGTACGGAAGAACATCAGCATGTTTCATACATTTGCTAAACTGAGTTGCTTTTATTAATTGCTGTCCTATCCTGTAGGAGATAATCGCCTTTCAAACTGACAAGTCCATCGAAGTGAGAAAGTTTGTTATTGGCTTCATAGAGGAAGCATGGTAGGTTGTCCCCTAATGTTCTTGTGTCATGATTGGCCACTTCATTAGGATATCACATGTTTTGTTATGTTTTCTTTCCAGTAAACGGGACAATGAGCTACTCCTGAAGCTGATTGCAAACCTAAACATGTTGCTCAAGGATGACAGTGTGAATGTCGTGAAGAAAGCCATCTTAACACTCACACAGCTATACAAAGTTACTCTACAGGTGCATACTGCTTACACTTACATACTTGTCTTGTACTGGCAAATACGTATATTTTTGTAAAAAAAAAAACAATGCAAAACTGAACTAGTTTTTAACCTGTTTATCCCCTCCCTCTTTTTCATGCAAGTGGTTGGTGCGATCCAAAGCAGTATCAGACATGCTGGAAGCATGCTGGAATATGGTCACACAGATGAAAGGAGATGTTTTGGCATTGCTGGATTCCGAAAATGATGGGGTGCGCACTCACGCTATCAAATTCACAGAATCACTTATCATCACTTTGTCACCTCGGATTTCGGACTCTGATGTCCCAAAAAGACAAGAGAGTGACATCAGCTTGGACAAAGTACCCAAAGACCATACATACATTCGATACGGTATGAATTTCAATTGTTACTTTGAAATTGCACATTTATATCCATTAAGGCTTTAAACAATTACACTTGTACCTCAACTTAAGAGCTGAATTGGGTCTGTGACGGATCTCTGAACTCAAAGCACTTGTAACTCAAATCAACGTCTCCCATTGAAATTAATTGATATCAATTAATTATATGCTCATCCCACCCAAAACATCAACATTTTAACATGTAGCATGCCTTTTGAAACAAAAAAACAAAAAAAACTTTGAATAAGATATATTGTATGAAATACAATAGAATGTACACTGGAAAAAACACTCCTCCCAAAAAGAGCAAAAAATATATATTTTTATACACAAGCAATTTTTGCTTGAAATGAGCAAAAAAATCTGCCAATGGAACAAGTCAAAATGGTTTTGGTAAGTTTTCTTGAAATAAGACATTATATTTAAGCTTTAAAAATTCAAAAGTGATCTTGAAATTCGCTATCACATTTTATTATTAGCTATATTTACTAGTATTGTGAAGTGTTGTGTCTTATAACAAACTTGTGATGCTCAAAAGTAGTATTTTTTTGTCTTCAGAAGATATATTACCTAAAAACAAGTTATGTCACACTGAAAAAAATACTATTCAGGGGATTGTGACTTGTATTAAGTTTGTTTAGATATTTTGACAAGAAATTAAAAATGTATACTTGGTGCGATTGTGAGTTTTTCCAGTGTCCCAGTGTAGTTTTTTTAAAGTACTGCATTTACCTTGGAGAGACAGTTAAGTTAAAGTACCAATGATTGACACTAGGTGTGGTGAAATTTGTCTTCTGCATTTGACCCATCCCCTTGTTCACCCCCTGGGAGGTGAGGGGAGCAGTGGGCAGCAGCGGTGACGCGCCCGGAAACCATTTTTGGTGATTTAAACCCCAATTCCAACCCTTGATGCTGAGTGCCAAGCAGGGAGGTAATCGGTCCCATTTTTATAGTCTTTGGTATGACTCGGCCGGGGTTTGAACTCACAACCTACCGATCTCAGGGCGGGCACTCTAACCACAAGGCCACTGAGTAGGTGGACTTCTATGGTATCTCCTTCCAGCTGCCTTTCCATCAAATACACAATCAGCAGCTTCTCCATATTTTCATAGTTTAATGTTCGCAGTTTACATACATTTTTAACATTCTTGACTGGCTTTGGACTCGTCTGCTTCAGTATGGTGCAGACTCGCAGTGATGCGATCGAATTGCTTCTCCAAGTAGGCGACAAACTCGGTCATGTTTTTGATGATTTATTTTTTTATTTTCAATGAATATCATCCGCTTCTCCTTCTAAGTCTTTTTCACTCACTTTCTCAATTCAAGTTGTTAGAAAAACAAAGTTTTGTTGATCTCTAGCTATAAGCTAATGCTAGAGTGTAGGATCAGATGTTTTGGTCGGATCTTACAGGGCTCACTGTGACATTTGCTACATCAACTAATCGCGGGGAAGCTTATAACTCAAAATTTAGCTCTTATCTGAAACATTCTTAAATTTCAGCACTCTTAAGTTGACGTACTATTGTATACATTTGTAATACATTGAGCTCTTTTAAATGTAAAAGCTAAATATACACATTTTAAATGTATTCTTAATTTTTGTACAGTGGGAACAATAAGTAATTCATTTAATGTGCTGCTGATTTTTACTCCAATACAAAGATGTGAACAGTCCATAAGTTATATTGTAGATTTATTGTAACAAAGACAAATAGTGAGAAAAAACATTTAGGTTCAAATACAAATAATTTATAAGTTGTATTTTTTGAGGATTTGTTTTACAGTCTGTCTCTTTTCCTATGAACGTCCCTTAGGGTTTCTGAAATATTCATGTCGTTTGTAAATCTTCAAAATAAGTAGGGCATCAACTACTTAAATGTATCCCAGTAATGGAACTAATTCAAAATATTTCTCCATAGATGTTTTGTGTGAGGAAGGAAAGGCAGCGCTGGACAAGCTTCTGAAGTTCATGGTCCATCCCGCCATTTCCAGCATTAACCTGACCACAGCGTTGGGCTCGCTGGCCACCATTGCCCGTCAGAGGCCCATGTTTATGTCAAAGGTGGTACAGGCATACGAAACGTTACACGGTGAGTAACTAAATGGAAATATTTGAATTTCTCACACAGTATATGGACACAATCCTTACGATACATTTCATTCATTAATCTATGAGGGTTTAGTTATGTTAGGGTGGGTACCTTTCACATAGTACTAATTCACAATACTCTTATACTGTTCATATGGTAATAAATGTTGATTTGTTTAATAGTACAATCTAATTTAAACATTTTCACATTTGATAATGATAATGCTGAAAGATTGTCGGGCCTCCAGTGATAATGGTAATTCAGATTCTAATAAATACAGTTTTTTTTGCTGTCATGGTGGTGATTAATATTAACTCTTGGCGGCTCTGCACTGTGTGTAAAGACAACGATTAACTGCCAAGGGACTAAAAATAAACACTGTCAGCCAGAGGGTATCAGCGTTTGTGATCGGCATTTAAAGCCATTAACCGTGTCAGTGGCAATCACATAGTTTTTCATGAAAAACATCCAATATTGATCGGACGGCTGATCAATCGCAACATCCCTATATAAAAGTACAAAATTCGGTGCCCATCCCATGTTATACCTGACCCCTTAGTTGTACTGAAGTCCAAATTCTTCCCCCATACCAATGTAATGTTTCAAAGCCTAGTTAAATAAAGTTGCTATGGAATAACTAGCCTGACCTCAGCCCATTTAAACATCAATCCTCTTGTCTAGCATCAGTAACTTATTACCTTACAAATGTTTCTCCCAAAACCCCACTCCAAAATCTTATAGAAAGTGATTCCAGAAAGACCTCTTGTTATAGCTGCATTTTTTTTCTTTCAGTTTTCAATTTTTCAGTTTTTCTTTGTCAATAAGGTCTAATTATTGAAGTAAGCAACAAATGTCATCATGTGACAGTAATGAAAATTAAATTCAACTAACTTTTTTTTTTTTCTTTAGCCAATCTACCACCTACCCTAGCCAAGTCGCAGGTCAGCAGTGTGCGGAAGAATCTGAAGTTGCACCTGGTGGCAGTGCTCAAACATCCCTGCAGCCTTGAGTTCCAGGGTCAAATCAGCACCCTGTTGTTGGACTTGGGTATGCCCCAGAGCGAAATAACGCGCTTTACGCCAACAGTGAGAGAGCAGCGCAAGAGGTCTCGCCACGAACACTACACAGATGGCAAAAAGGTCAAGATTGGTGAGTAATTATTGTTTATTTTAGATTTTTTTTAATACATGTTGTGCTGTCATCTGTAGCAGAGTTTCCCAACTCCCGGGCTCGGGACTGATACAGAGCAATTGTCATATTTATTTGTCATATTTATTTGTCAAGTATTTTGTTTAAAGATAATCCTCATTTTGGTTTAACATTAAAAGACAGAATATCAACAAAAAAATCTAGAAAGAAAAAATTATATGTTATAAATGAGTATAGATTCTGTTGGGCAAAGCAAAGTGGATCTCCTAGAAAAACTGGCTACTAGTGGGGAAGAAACCCTTGGGGGCAAGCAAAGATGTAACGTGTCTTGTGGTTGGTCACCAAGGGTGTGCACATCTCAGGAGGAATTTTTGGTCATCTTTACAGAGACTCTGTAGATCCTAAAGGTTCCGTCTGAAGCTGTCGCTTGGCACCATAAATGTTTACCTCCCTCCTTTAGGGGTTGTATTATGCAAAACCAACCTCTTTTTGGCACCTGTTATTGTGTATTTGGGATCCTCATAACTTCATAATTCAAACCATAGAGGAGTGGCAGTGATATTAATAAAACAAGTTTGCAAACCAGTCGTGTGGAATTTGAGACAATCGTAACGTATTTTACCTTAGTCAGCAAACCTTTCCATATTTGGTTGAGGTTTACCCGAAGAGCTTTGCGCGAGTCCACCATTTTTATTCAGTTGTAGTCAATATGTTTCCTTAATTTTCTCTATCCTCTTGTTGTGGGGGCAGACAGGCTCGTAGATGCACATGCATGCTAAATTCTACGCTGTTATCGTTTTTTTTAATAAAAAGTAGCGTTAACATATATCTGTCAGTATGCTCAATATAAAAGCGCTAAAACTACAACATGGCTGACGAGGTGTCGAAGGAAGCTTGGCCTGGAGGAGGGCTTCGGCACGTAAATAAGCGCCCACAAAACTGCACATTCTGAAGAGGCAATCAGAAAGCGGCTTGAATATAGTCTGTAAAACTAAATCGCTGCAACATTTTGACCAAAGAGCCATCATAACATGTTATGTAGACCACAAGGATGTGTTTTAAATGTAGAAAAAAGTTAAAAGTTAGTCGGCTTGGCCACAATATCTTAACATGCTTTTTGTCGAGCTTCTCCTATGTTACATTGACCATGTTTTGGATCATTGTCATACTGTAAACCCCACCCAACAGCCATTTTCTTTCTTTATGGCACTGTTCATTTACCCCTCGAGCAGTGAAGTCATTTTGTACCCTGAGCGAATTAACAGCCCCTAAGTCCAGTGTTTCAACCTCCATGTTTGAGAGTGGCGAGGCTGTTTTTGGAGTTTATATTCATTTATTTTCCTCCAAACATGGTAAGTGGAGTTGTACCAAAGAGCTCAGTTTTGACCCCATCTGATCACATCACAATTGGGTGTTCACTAGTAAACTTCAGAGTGGGCCTGTACATGTGCCTTCTGGAGTAAGGAGACTTATGCACGTAGAATCACAATTCATTACTTTGTGTTACCTATGTAATTAAGTTACTGTGTAATTCTGGGCTGCGCTCTCATCTTTTTCTGAATCATCCTCCTTTAACCCATGTGCGGAGAACTTGCATGACATTTAAAAGTGAGTACAAATGTCTTGTATTGCTATTTTTTAATTACAGATGGTCTCTTTCTTACCAAGCTTCTCCATGAAAATATATTACCTTCCTAAGTGCTTGATGGGCACATAACCTGTCTGTGGGTTTCAGAGTTCTTGTTGGCTACCATAGATGATGGTCTGCTTTGTAGGGCCGTAAACTTAAAAAATCAGTATGAATATGTGGGTATATCCTCTATATTTGCACAGTACACGCTGATGGCGTGTGCACTGATAGGCTCACCACATTTGATTGTGCCTATCAGGCTTTATCACCCACATAACACATTTTGTAAGTATGTAGTGCTTGCCACTTATACACATTGAACCACACCCCCAGATATTTTCAGGAAAATACGCTCAGAACTAGACATGTTGTTTTTTTTTGTTTCGAGTTCTTGGGTGCCACCACGTGTGTAATTTACTATCCAAGCAGGTTTTAATGTCTGTCAACACATCAACATTATTTTTATCTAAATAGAAAATATAAGTTTCTACTCGAGCAGTAGTACTCTTTGTACTCATATATTGTTGTATTTATGTCTGGTTTGACCAGAACCGACACTGATTGAAGATGATGAGGAAAAAGAGGAGCCGGCGCCTCTTTCAACTTCCAAGCCTGCTCCTGTCCCAGTGGTACAATCTGCCATTGACCTTACAGCCGACTTTCTACGCCCGCTTCTTAACCCTCAGAATGTAGCCAATCTGGTAAGCACTTAGAATTTTCCCCCTACTCTATCTTACGCTCATGGCAAACCTCAGCGTGTGGCAACTCTCTCTCTCTTTTTTCGTCCAGGTGCTCATCAGTATGGTGTATCTGCCTGACATCATGCCAGCATCCTTTCAGGCCACATACACACCTGTTGAGTCAGCAGGTACCGATGCTCAAATTAAACATTTGGCCAGGCTGATGGCTACACAGATGACTGGGGCTGGGATTGGTCCAGGTTGGTACACAAAATACACCTACAATTTAGAATGTCTTGATTCATATAACACATATGTATAACAGCACAAAAAATATAATATTGTTATTACCTTCACACCGGGATGAGTAATATGGTCTTAAAAAACATATTGTGAATATTAGAGATCCTAATGCTTGGCATTTTGATTTATTCTGTTGTAGAGAAATACCATATGTTTACCAATTATCCCAAGAGGTTTCCCATATTTTGAAATGCAAATGTTGATTTTCCTCATAGACACACGTAGTAAAGGTGTTTGTGAAATCCCCTGATGTGGTTTGGTACTATATTAACCACAACATTAGGGCCGCATTAAACACTTCTGGTCCGAAGTTTCCTAAAAAATAATGTTACAAAACAACTCAAAGCCTTTTCCAGCTTTTTATTGACGTATACTGTTCATGTTTAAATAACTTTTACTGAAAATTAATATCAGCTCCAAATATCAGTTATCACCCTCTTTAAGTACTAATAATTGCCTAAAAAAAACATATTGGTCGATCTCTAGTAAATATACTCAGGCGATAACCATATTTATCACAATATATTCTTTCAGTTTCAGTTCAGTTCATTCATTTATATAGCACATTTAAAAACAACCCCAGTTGACTAAAGTGCTGTACAGACATAAAAATCAATTTGAAAAAAAAGTGCATGCAGTGTTACATTTACATTGTAACACAAAAGGATGAAAAAAATTCAATAGTAAAAATATACATTAAAAGAAGTGCAAAATATATCACCTAAAATACTAAAATGTAATAAATAAATAAAACAAGAAATAAAACGACCGAGATATCCTGCCTAACTGGATTTGAACACCAGGGAGTAAGAATATGTTTTAGCCTAGTTTTAAATTGGCTCAGAGACTGGGAGGATCTAATAGATAGTGGAATGCTGTTCCACAGTCTGGGCCCTGCCACTGAGAAGGCTCTATCTCCTCTGGTTTTGAGTCTGGTTTTAAAGACAGCCAGGACGAGCTGGTTTTGATTGATTGATTGAAACTTTTATTAGTAGATTGCACAGTGCAGTACATATTCCGTACAATTGACCACTAAATGGTAACACCCGAATAAGTTTTTCAACTTGTTTCATGATACAGATATATACTATCATCATAATACAGTCATCACACAAGATAATCATCAGAGTATATACGGTACATTGAATTATTTACATTATTTACACTCCGGGGTGTGGGATGTGGAGGGGGCGGGGGGTTAGGTTTGGTTGATATCAACACTTCAGTCATCAACAATTGCATCATCAGAGAAATGGACATTGGAACAGTGTAGGACTGACTTGGTAGGTAAGGATATGTACAGCAAGTAGTGGACATAGAGAGAGAGAGAGATAAGAAAGCATAAGAATAAGTATCTACATTTGATTATTTACAATCCGGGGAGGTAGGATGTGGAAAGGGGGGTGTTAGTTTAGGGTTGAAGTTGCCTGGAGGTGTTCTTTTAGTGCAGTTTTGAAGGAGGATAGAGATGCCCTTTCTTTTACACCTGTTGGGAGTGCATTCCATATTGATGTGGCATAGAAAGAGAATGAGTTAAGACCTTTGTTAGATCGGAATCTGGGTTTAACGTGGTTAGTGGAGCTCCCCGTGGTGTTGTGGTTATGGCGGTCATTTACGTTAAGGAAGTAGTTTGACATGTACTTCGGTATCAGGGAGGTGTAGCGGATTTTATAGACTAGGCTCAGTGCAAGTTGTTTTACTCTGTCCTCCACCCTGAGCCAGCCCACTTTGGAGAAGTGGGTAGGAGTGAGGTGTAATCTGGGGTGGAGGTCTAGAAGTAATCTGACTATCTTGTTCTGGGATGTTTGGAGTCTAGATTTTAGGGTTTTGGAGGTGCTAGGGTACCAGGAGGTGCATGCGTAATCGAAAAAGGATTGAATGAGAGTTCCCGCTAGAATCTTCATGGTGCTTTTGTTGACCAGAGAGGAGATTCTATAGAGAAATCTCGTTCGTTGGTTGACCTTTTTGATTACCTTGGTTGCCATTTTATCACAGGAAAGATTAGCCTCTAGAATGGAACCTAGGTAGGTGAGCTCATCCTTCATGGTGATAACAATGTCACCCACTTTTATAGTGAAGTCATTGACTTTCTTAAGGTTGATGTGGGACCCAAATAGGATGGATTCCGTTTTACCCAAGTGTTGTCAGCGAGCCAGGTGCAAATTCTACAGAGTTCAGCGGATACCAGCAGGGTCGAGTCATCCGCAAACAGCTGATGACATGTCGTTTATGTATATTAGGAACATTAAAGGCCCTGATATACTGCCTTGGGGGACTCCACGGCTTACTGAGAGGGGGGTGGGGGAACGGTGCCGTTCACCTCTACCACCTGTTTCCTCCCCTCCAAGTAAGATTGCATCCAGCTCGATGAGGTTTTTTCAAATCCGATTGCTCTCAGCTTATCCAACAGTATAGCGTGGTTAACGGTGTCAAAGGCCTTCTGAAGGTCCAGCATGACCATGCCGCAGTATTTGCCCGCGTCCACCTCATGTTTGATGTGGCCGGTCAGATAGAGAAGGGATGTGTCAGTGGAGTGGTTAGTTCTGAAGCCGGATTGGAATTTGTACATGAGTTTATTAGTGGCAAGGTAACTATCGACCTGTTCATAAACTATTTTTTCCATTACTTTTGAAATGGAACTGAGAATAGAAACAGGTCGGTAGTTGCCAGGTTCTAATTTGCTACTTTTTTTTATAGAGGGGAGTTACTCTTGCTATCTTGAAATCTTTTGGTACTAGGCCTTGTGTAATTGATAGGTTTATTATGTGCGTGATGATTGGGGCAATGATGGAGGCAGAGTCCCTGAGGAATCTGGAGGGGATATTGTCAAGGCCGGTGGCCTTGTTTGGGTGGAGCGCGCTCAATTTTTTTAAGCACCCCGTCAGCTGAGACCATTTCTAATTTGAAATCGGTGTGTTGGATACTCCTAGCTTTCTGTAGAAGGCTTTAATGTGTTCTACACCAAAGCGACCAGAGTGGTGGGACAGCTTGTTGACTAGAGTTGTGGCTATGCTGGTAAAAAAGGTGTTACGTCTGCTTTCTACCTCCATTTTGACTGTAATGAGAGAGTCACCCTCCTTGATGTTGATGTTGGTGAGTCTGGTTTTAAGTTTCTGGCTGCAACCAGGAAGCTGGTTGTTGAGGATTTTCCAGAGCTCACGTGGCTTATTTGTGTTTTCCTTTATTTTGTCGTTAATGTAATTTTTTTTTTAAGGATTTAGTCAGGTTGGTTGTCTTATTTCTTAATTTATTGCATTGCTTTTTGAGTGTTGAAAGGAGTGATTTGAGGTTATTATTGGGTTGTATATCTACTTCGGTTTTACACTTTTGGTATTCGGAGTATTTTTTGTCTCTGTCTTCTATGGCAGCTAATAAGTCCGGATTCGTCCATGGTTCAGAGCGGGCTTTGATCCTGACTGCTCTCACGGGAGCCCTGTCATTTAGTATCGTTAGGAATGCTGTTTTGAAGCGATCCCAAGCATATTCATTATGATAGAACTGTTTCAGAATGGGTTGCGAAGGTTTGAATGAGAGCCAAACTGTTAAAATCTTATATTTTTTAAAAGAAAGAAACAAAGATGTGGTTTTGACAACAATTTATGTTCAAACCATTCTAACAAGTTAGTCCAATTGTTGGTTCTAAAATTAAATTCAAAATGCAGAGAACAGAAACAATGGTTTATTGGTAATAAAGGAACAAATACTGTTAATCGGGTACATTCTAAGTATCAGGCGTAGCTACTATTAAAGGGGACCTTACCTAATGAGGATTTTTGTCTTTTCTGACCTATAAATGTTGTTCCAATATTGGATACTCGTGTTAAACAATGTCAAAGCATCAAATCATAAGGTTCTTGCTTTTGGGCGTGAGCTTGCACGCAGTTTAAGATGACTTTCTGCAAGGTTTTATCAGTCTTTCTTTCAAGATTGGCTACATTTTAGTGTCACAGTGAAGTGGACAACATACTTTTTTGGACATGAGGTAAAGCTATCTGCTTTCTGCTTCAGACTGTGAGCATGATACGGCTGCTGCTTGCATCCTCGCTTGTTAACCATTCTCGTCAAGTGCCCTCCCACTTGCTCTGATGTCTATAAAGTAAATACTTGTTTTTGTCTTTATGACATTTTATACGAGACTGTTTTCTCAAGATTGACCAGTACGAGATTGGATTAGCCGCTAAACCTTTTCCCAAGCAGCTCTCTATCAATCTTGGTGGGCAGGTGTACCAAATGTTGTGACTGGGTAAATCTAACGGGGGAAAGAAATGTTCGGTCACATTTGTCTTCAAGCTATATTTTTAAACTGTACATTTTCAAAAATACCTTTGTAAAAGGTTGGTTGTGGTTTCATTTGCAATCTGGGAAAGCCTCCACAGACCAACATTTTGCAATGAAGAAAGTAGTATTAAAAATTAGGTCATAAATAAATTGATAAAAATACAAAAGCATATCCAATACATATTAACTAGGACACAGTGTTTTATTGTCAAATCATATCATCATAGATCTCCTTTTAAGAAAAAAAACTTCAAGTGTTGTGTACAACTGCTAAAAAACAGACAGTATTGCACAAATTAGCCTGCAACATTTAGTGCCATACAGTTTTATTTAAACTAAAGCAATTATTTAAATAAATAAATAATTTTTGATACAAGGCACACATACTTCTACTCAAGAAAATACAGTATTTGAAGTTTAAAATGTTCTTTACACAAATGATCTGAACAAAAATTGCTCTACCTATGCAGGTAAAGTACATATAAAATTACGGTAAACAAAATGTTATCTCAATCTTGTAGCAGCAGTTTAACATAAAACCATTTAATATACTTTTGCTGAATTCTCTCTCCTTTTTTGTCTTGTTTTTTTTGTGCTGATCCAATCTAAATATTTAGGGTTAGAGCAGTGCAAAGCAAGAGATAGTGATGCAGAAAAAACGGAAGCTAAAGAGGATGACTCTGGCGCAATGGACCTGCTCATCAAGCGCAAAGTTCCAGTGATGGTAGGACAAGCAATCTCTGTTGTGGGAGGTTACACAGAGAAGGTTTCTAACACCACTACTCCAAAAAGGCTTCCAGAGCCCATCCTCCCATCTTCACAAACCAAGTGAGTTCTTGTAACAATAAATATGGCTTACTCTTGCCTAATTTTTCATATTTTTTTACAGACTGGCAGGCTCAACAGGGAGGAAAAAAGTATTTAGACTGTCAGATGTGATTCAGCCCTTATCCAACACACAGATTGAACTGTTAACCTCCAAGACAATTAAACGCATTCTTCATTCAGAAAAGACCATTGCTCAAAGTGGGATGTCCCATGTAAGATTTCCAATCCTCATAATTCTAATACAATCTAATGTATTATCAATTTTAAAGTAACCATGCTGAATTTGTGTGGCAGGTCAGAGTGAAGCTTGTCTCAAAGCTGGTGACTCAATTTGAGGGGATAATGAAAGATGACGTGCTGAGGTTTATTCTGGATGACATCAGGACGAGGAGTGACCTAGCCTTTTCTCTTCTCTATCAAGAATACAACACCTACCTCAGCCGGATCCCTTCTGGCCTGCTCGACAGTTACGACCACTGTCTTTACACTCTTCTGTCAGGACTGCAAGAGAAACCTGAGCAAAAGGATGGGTGAGGACATGCTTTTTTACGTACAGTATGTCCTCTGTACTGTACATATCGCACATGTACAGTATTTGTACTGTAAAAAGAATATAACTACGAAAAGGACGATTGGACATTTGTTCGTTTTTTCTTACAGACTTTTTACCAAAATGGTACTTGAGGCTCCCATCATAACAGAGTCAGCACTGGAAGTAATCCGACGTTACTGTGAAGATGAGGTACATGGCATCCTGAAAACATCCTTACTTTGTTTTCTGCAATCCCTTCTATCATAACTATTATTTTGTACCATGTTGTTGCAGTCACGGGTGTATTTAGGCATGACTACTCTGAAGGAGCTTATCATCAAACGGCCTTCAAGGCAGTTTCAGTACCTGCATGTGCTCCTGGATCTCAGCTCCCATGAAAAAGAGAAGGTGGGAACTTTACACTCAATGTTTCGCCTATTTTCCCTTTTCTTTTTATCTTTTAAATGGATCAACAGGTGCTTCTCGGTTGACACTGTTCCGTATTATGACTTACGCATTCCGATAAATTAATATAAAACTTAATTTCAAAATCAGAATCAGCTTTATTGGGCAAGTATATGGCGTCACATTAGTGCCAAAAATCCGAGCGCATAAAAACTGTTATCGCGCGCTGATTCTCCACTTCGTGCGCGCACGCGACACCCTTTTGCGCGCGCGTGGTGCCTTTTTGCGCGCGCGCCGTCTCGGTCTGTGCGCTGTCATGTTTCGTTTTGGCACTTTGGGGGCGGGTATGCTTAGACGGCCCCTTCTTTCTGATTGGTCAGGCAAAAAATGCCCAGAGCCAATCAGAAGTATAGCAGGGCGGGTCATCGTCAATATGTATCAAGATTTACGGAGGAAGAAGTGGATAAAAAAATGTTGCGCGCTGATGAAGGTTATTTCATACCACATAAATACAATACAGGGTAATACAAAATGTGACCCAGATAAATAATAAGACAACAAACACCATAATCCCATCTTTCAGCCAGAACTGGTCCACCAGCAATAACATCCAACCATAACATTATTTTATATTTTCACTTCTTCTTGAACATTTGTTTTCTAATTTATGGAATTTCTTTTGATTCAGCCATAAAATTACCGTAATGAAATAATCTTTGAATTTTGTTTTTAAAATGTTAAACATAGCCTTTTAATAATGTATTCTGAAACAGTTTAAAATAATCAGAGAACTGACTAACACTGACCCTACACAACTATGTTGCACAATTAAGTCTTTTTTTTTTTAAAGTGAAAGAGGTAATTTCAACAGGTACAGCATCCTATGTCATATCTACATGTAATAAGATTTGTAACAAGGCAAACCGTTTGTAAATTGGTCGAAAATCGAGCAAGTTATGGTAATTTAATTAGTACATGTACCATTGACATCAATGTAATGATTGAGGCTAGCTGTCCGAGGTAAGATGGCTACAACGTTGCTATGCTGGAGAATGATTGGTCATATGAAAAATGCTCAGAGCCAATCAGAAAGGAGGGGCCGTCTAAGCATACCCGCCCCCAAAGTGCCAAAAAGAAACATGACAGCGCGAGGAGAGATGCCAGGAGTACACAGAGAGCGCACAGACCGAGACGAAATATATATATATATATATATATATATATATATATATATATATATATATATATATATATATATATATATTTTTTTTTTTTCAGATTCAGATTCAGATTATTTATGCGTCATATAACGTACACTTATTCAGCCTGTTTTTCACTATTCTTTATTTATTTTAAATTGCCTTTCAAATGTCTATTCTTGGTGTTGGGTTTTATCAAATAAATTTCCCAAAAAAATGCGACTTATACTCCAGTGCGACCTATATGTTTTTTTCCTTCTTTATTGTGCATTTTCGGCCGGTGCGACTTAGACTCCGGAGCGACTTATACTCCGAAAAATACGGTATATATATATATATATATATATATATATATATATATATATACCGGTACTGTATATATATATATATATATATATATATATATATATATATATATATATATATATACTGTATATATATATATAAATGATAAAATGATAAATGGGTTGTACTTGTATAGCGCTTTTCTACCTTCAAGGTACTCAAAGCGCTTTGACACTACTTCCACATTTACCCATTCACACACACATTCACACACTGATGGAGGGAGCTGCCATGCAAGGCGCTAACCAGCACCCATCAGGAGCAAGGGTGAAGTGTCTTGCTCAGGACACAACGGACATGACGAGGTTGGTATTAGGTGGGGATTGAACCAGGGACCCTCGGGTCGCGCACGGCCATTCTTCCACTGCGCCACGCCGTCCCATTCATATATATATATATGAATATATATTTATATGTATGTATATATATATATATATGTATATATATATATTAGGGCTGGGCGATATGGCCTTTTATTAATATCTCGATATTTTTAGGCCATGTCACGATACACGATATATATTTCGATATTTTGCCTCAGCCTTGAATTAACGCTTGATGCATATAATCACACCAGTATGATGATTCTATGTGTCTACATTAAAACATTCTTGTTCATACTGCATTAATATATGCTCGTTTTAAACTTTCATGCAGAGAGGGAAATCACAACTAAGTCAATTTACCAAAACTGTATTTATTAAACAGTTATTAAGCAGTGGCACAAACATTCATGTCATTTCAAATCAGAAAGTGCAAGATTGTCAGACATTTTAAAACAAGCTATTAATGCACTTTTGTTCATGATGTCACTAAGATGACATATCAAAACAACACTAAATTAAAGTGCACTTTTTGTACAGAACGCCACTACAATAGTTTAAAACAAATAAAGTGCACTTTTGTGCATGATGTCACACAAGATATTTCAAAAACTGTCAAAAGAATTAGCTGCATAATAGGTAATCAAATAATGTATGGCTTTCGCTATGTGGTAGGTTACTGCGGACGTTATCTCCTTCTGTTGTTGACTAGTTTTTTCATACGGTGTTGATGTGGAAATGGTTGCTTGGGTATTTTATTGGTGTGGCATCGAACGGAGATGTTGACATGCAGAGTTTCAAGCACTCTTCATTCTCGAGCGGGTGACTTTTCAGATGATGCTACACATTAGCAGT
>NC_084578.2:21007500-21130000 GCF_033978685.3 Nerophis lumbriciformis | reverse complement strand
GAAAATGTTTGGACAGCCCACATTCAGCTTTGTTTTGTTTTTGAACATAATTTTCTCACTTGTAGGAAATTTACTAAGCTACGAGTGTAAGCACATGCTTCTTATAGATAGATTATATTTATCTTTACTTAAAGGCCACAGTTTGCAATTTTGCTACTATTGACAAAGTTTCACCTTTATTACAGATTCGTGGAATGGGGATGAGCTCTCCTGAGCTGTTGCTTTTGGTGGAAAACTGCCCAAAGGGGGCGGAGACACTAGTTACTCGCTGCCTGCACATTTTGACGGATAAAGGTAAAAACCGCTATATTATTTTGTAAATTATATAACGTATTACTATGAACAAGAGTTTTGAATAGCTAACTAAAAGTGCCTTCTTTTCTATGTGTAGTTCCTCCATCTCCAGAGCTCGTGGAGAGAGTGCGTGACCTTTACCATAAACGAGTGCCTGATGTTCGTTTCCTCATTCCTGTCATCAATGGTCTAGAAAAGGTAAGCTATAGGGAACTGTGCAGTTTGGCCGGGAAGGCAGTTCAATTAAATAACTGCAAATTCCTAATGGTATTTACATTCAAAATAATGTGTAGATGTTAGTTAGATATATAGCAGTACTTCCAGGATTTTGCGTTGTTGCGATCACCCATATTTGTGCAAATTAAACAAATGACCGCAAATTCTGTGTCGCCTCACAACTTTATCTATTGTCCCAGCCCATTTTGGCCAAATTAGCATCATTTTCGCTAATTGAATTTGTCTGAACTGTTCTCTAATCTAAACATACTTTTTTTCCTTTTGTAGACATGTAACAATATATCAACTCTTTGTTGCTCATACAGCACAATAGTGGTCCTTATAGCGCAGCACAGGTCAGATCTACTTTCGGTTCCTGTCTACAGCGCTAATC
Source organism: Nerophis lumbriciformis (assembly GCF_033978685.3). Taxonomy (NCBI): domain Eukaryota; kingdom Metazoa; phylum Chordata; class Actinopteri; order Syngnathiformes; family Syngnathidae; genus Nerophis; species Nerophis lumbriciformis. Next base: position 21,129,096 of record NC_084578.2, on the reverse strand, counting down.
CTTCTGGGTAACGCAGTATGTAAACATTTTGCAACAAACTGGTGTCATAACATCCTAGTTTACATGCATTTATATATTTATTTAACCTTTATTTATACAGGGTAAGTCAATTAAGAACATTCTTATTTGCAATGCTCATCTAGCAAAGAGACAGCATTTATATGACAGAGCTGTTGAAGTGTTATGATAATCTCTCATCGTCTCTCATTTACTAATAAAAAATCACCGCTTTAGATTGCTCTCAACAGTTCACAAATGTTCTTGACATGTAAGCAATAAATGTGTTTGACCAGATATGAATGTTTAAGATGGACAAACACCACTCAAGTGTAAAATAAAATTATATGTCAAAAAACTTGTGAACAACAGTGCTCAGGGCAGAGCAGACCTATTTCTTTCTGCAATTACAAGTAATGACTACTATTATTAGTTATAGTTAAAACAGTACCGTTATTTGACAATTAGCTCAAGATATATGCTTTTGTTGCCATCTCGTGTCAACTTTTAAGTATAAAATGAGTAAAACATCAATACAGTACTTGTTTTCCCATTTTTGTTGAAAATCCTGTGTGTTTTGAGGTTAGGGTTACAAGGAACACTAAAACATTGATAACAAATTAATAAAAACACTAGGGCTGAAACGACGTGTCGACGTCATCGGTTACGTAAATACGTCGAGGACGTTTTTGTTCGTCGACGCGTCGCATATTTACGTCACACTACCGTCATGGCGGAGCGCAAAGCAGACGATGCGAGCGGTGCGAGCGAGGGGGAAAAAGCACGCCAAAAGTCGTCAAAAGTGTGGGAGTATTTCAATAAACGGCCTAAGAAGAAACGCTACTTTTACTCCGCTACTTTTATCTACATTCAGCTCGCTACTCGCTACTAATTTTTATCGATCTGTTAATGCACGCTTTGTTTGTTTTGGTCTGTCAGACAGACCTTCATAGTGCCTGCCTTACTGGTGACGTTTCACTTCGTTCCACCAATCAGATGCAGTCACTGGTGACGTTGGACCAATCAAACAGAGCCAGGGGTCACATGACCTGACTGGCTCCGAGCTAACTTCGGGTGTTACCATTTAGTGGTCAATTGTACGGAATATGCACTGTACTGTGCAATCTACTAATAAAAGTTCCAATCAATCAATCAAAAGTGTGAAGGAAAAAAGACCCTTTTTTTATTTCAACCGTAAAGACTGACTGCACAGTTCCTGTCTTCACAATAAAAGTCCCGCTCCATCGTGCCTGCGCTTTCAAAATAAGAGTCTCCGAAAGCCAGCGCAAACAAGCTAGCAAGCTACGGAGTTTGCCGCCAATGTATTTCTTGTAAAGGGTATAAAAACGAATATGGAAGGTGGACAAATAAGATGCCAAATAACAACCACTTTCATGTGGTATTAGACAGAAAGGAGGAACTTTTTTTCTCCTCCATTTGAAAACGTGGAAGTTACCAGCACTACTTCCTGATTACAATCAATGCAAGTCATCAGAATCAGGTAATACACCAACTTATATTCTTGTCTTCATGAAATAAAGGAATCTATATGTTAAACATGCATGTATATTCATTAAAACACCTTTAACATGTAAACAAAAACGGCAAAATAAATAAATATAAATTATATACTGTATATATCAATGTATGTATATATGTGTGTGTGTGTGTGTGTATATATATATATATATATATATACACATATATATATATATATATATATATATATATATATATATATATATATATATATATATATATATATATGATATGTGTGTGTATGTTACTCAGTACTTGAGTAGTTTTTTCACAACATACTTTTTACTTTTACTCAAGTAAATATTTGGGTGACTACTCCTTACTTTTACTTGAGTAATAAATCTCTAAAGTAACAGTACTCTTACTTGAGTACAATTTCTGGCTACTCTACCCACCTCTGCTAATAATGTTGTTGTATGCACACTGTGTCGAGCGGAAATGGCCTATCATAGCAGCACAACGGCAGCGTTCTTGCCATCACCATCAACTAGTCAATCGTCCGCATGAGTATACGTTGTCATCATTACACAAAAACATGAATGTGTCATTTGTATCTGCGTTGTAAATTCATAAACTAAAGCACTGTTTCGCTCTGAGAGGAGCGTTTGGCGTGCCTGTTCAGTGTTTACAAAGACGCGCTCCTCTTTAACGCTAACGTTAATTAGTTGTGCAAATACCTTTTACAACATTAACAATTACGTATACTATGTACAAACGAACAATTCACTTTCACTTTAATCATACTATCATTGTTGTGTTATTAAGCAAAATAAGCAAAAGTTTTACTTTTGTTGAAATGTTTACACTGTTACAGAATATTTCGTTTTGCACTTTTTTGTATTGGATGTTTATCTTTATTTTTGCACATTTTAGCAAATAAGCAATACTTTTACTTTCGTTGAAATGTTTACACTGTTGTTACAGAATATTTCTGTTTTGCACTTTTTTGAATTGGATGTTTATCTTTATTTTTGCACATTTTAAAGCAAAATAAGCAATACTTTTACTTTTGAAATGCTTATACCGGTACTATTGCAGAATATTAAGATTTGCACTGGATGTTTACTTTTATATTTGCACATTAAAAGCAAATAAGATACTTTTAATTTTGTTAAATGTTTACATTGTTACAGAATATTTTGTCATGTTGTTGTCAATGTTGACTGAGTGGCCATACTTTTTTTTTTGTAAATAAAAGCCATGCCTTTAGAAAAAACTGGCCTACATTTATTTTTTCATCTTCATTTTAAATAAAAAAAATAATCGGTAAAAGGAAAAATAATCTATAGATTAATCGAAAAAAATAATCTATATATTAACCGATTAATCGAAAAAAATAATCTATAGATTAATCGATAGAAAAATAATCGTTAGCTGCATTCTTAAAAAACACAAGTTGATTCAATGTCATTGGAAAAAAATAAGCCTCAAAACATCGGCACTTTTGTTGCAACTTTTTGGAATAGCTGCTGGGACTTTAGGTAATTTAGGCCGCCACAACCACAAAAAATACAGCAAAATCCTGGAGGGACTGATATACTCTTGTTACATAGATAAAACTACAGCCATACAGGAATCTTGTTTTTTTGGTTGTTTTTAAAAGAGACGTTTCACTTTCACTTGTTTTCTAAGAATGAAGTGATCCAGGCTCTTCCCAAGCTGATCAAACTCAACCCAATTGTCGTAAAGGAGGTGTTTAACCGTCTGTTGGGAACCCAGCATAGTAAGTCACTGAGGGTTTTTTTTCTTGACCACAACAAAAAGTTTTCCATTGCATAAAAATAGGTAAAGTTGCAAATACCTGTATGTGCATGTTGGTGATATTACAGATGTTATTATAACATGTATTGTGTGTATTTTTTGTCTTAATTTATATTGTACAAATGTACTTATAAAACATTTTGGTATAGACAGGATTGCAGTCTTATGAGGGGAATCTCATAATAATGCTCTTTTATTTTATTTTTCGTCATTCAGGTGAGGGAAGTTCATCGGTGTCCCCTCTTACGCCAGGAGACCTGCTGATTTCCTTACACAACATAGACTCAACCAAATGTGATATGAAATCCATTATAAAAGGTCAGAGTTTAGTAGATACATCTAGGGACACTTTTATTAGCTTTCTGTCTGTTACTATCTGAAATGTTTTAGCTGCTTCAAAAACAGGGTTCGCTTTTATTTTTCTTTCTTTGGTGACATTGAGACTGAATGTTGAGTATGTTTTTTTTGTATTTTGTTAAATTTTTAAACCTAATTCCATGTACCGTAATTATTTTGACAGAAATTAACATCAGCTTGGTCCAATTGATCTATTTTATACTACATTTTGCATCATTGCCATGTTGTTGATATCCAAATTGTGTATGTGCGTGTACAGCAACCAACCTTTGCTTCGGGGAGAAGAACGTGTACACGTCTGAAGTTTTGGCAGTGGTGATGCAGCAGTTGATGGAGCAGAGTCCCCTTCCCATACTTCTCATGCGAACTGTCATCCAGTCTTTGACCATGTACCCCCGACTGTGCGGTTTTGTCATGAACATTTTGTCCCGTCTTATCCTCAAGCAGGTGGGTACCAAATTGTCCTAGTTTCTGCACGCATCTTTCGCTTAGGAAGATTTTGCTTTAAAAACGATGTGTGATGGATTATTCTCTAATGCTTTAACTTTTGAAATGTGTACTTTGTGCCAAAACCAATTGGGACACACCTCTTTAAGTTTAGTATTCTTAAGTTTAGTACGCCTTGACTCTTTATATTACTGTATTCAGCTTACTAGTTATTTGCTTCCAACATTATGGGAATTACCCCTTTCTGCTTAAGCGTTATTGTGCCCTTATATGCAGAGCAAAAGCTTGAAAGGCATGCTTGGATAGGTTTGTTTTGAAAGAATTTAAGAACCTCAACTCTATCCGGTGATGTTGCGAGGTACGCGTCCTGCATCTCTGACGCATTAAAATCTAAAAGGATGCAGTAAACTAACGATTTGGGATGCACATAATTTTTACCATGAAAAAAAAGATACATTAAAAGTAAAATAAACTTTGTTGTCAGCAGACCAGACAAGAGCTGTTTCAACCCTCTGTGCATCTGCTCAGCACATATGTCATCAACTGTACACAGTATCCCGACATGCTAGTTTAACTGCTACCACAACAACGAGCCAGTCACCACTGATTTAATTTAAACAATTAAAGATACAAACTTGATAGGAAAAAACTCACATTTCCACTAGTACTACTTTATGTTGTGCTCATTTGTGTCGATGGTGTTTTAACGTAACGGGACGTGCTGTAATGAAATAACAAAACTTACTTGGATGGCAGTGATGAAAAACACTTTAAATGGTGGTCACCATTTTGTTACGCTCAGACGGCATACGTGCTGCTTCCATAGAGATAGTACGCAGGGAAAGGAGAACGCAAAAATGCCACTGAAAAAAAATGAGACCTATTGCTAGTCGGCAGAATATTGCAACCTCTGTATTTCCTGCTTCCACTACTACTGATCAGACTAGTGATAGTACCTCGACATCGCCTGTACGCACTTTTGTCTCTTCTACTGTGCCTGATGCAGTTAAGTACATCTGCCTTGTGCACATTACTCCCAAAAAAAGTTGACTTATCTCCAGCTGTGGCTCATCACCACATACACATTTCAGTTGATAATTGCATGTATAGCAACATTTTCACTATCACAACAAAACAGGCAAATTTATTGTGCTTGAGAATGTTTTATTTGTGTTAAAATTATAAATTGTATTTATATATTTTTTCATTTAAATGTTAGTAATTTATTTTGGTGCTTTTTTAGGTTGCTACTGTACAAAGTGGTATTTGTTTTAAATTATGTATCCCTTGCCTTTATGACAGTTGTATTTTCAGATTCTGAGTTTTGTTGAAATTCTTATACATTTTTAACATAAATTAATCCAAAGATTAATTATAAACATGTCATACCATACCACCAAAGGAATTTAATGTTAGGTTTTTAGAAAATGATTTAAGAATTGATAAAAAATACAATTAAATACATATTTCTTAAATGGGCTGTTTGCAACCTGCTCATAGTTACATTTAACAAATCAAAAATACAACGAGAACACCATCGGCTAGCTTATATTACCATTTGTGGTTAAACAGCACATACATTTCTTTACACTGTCTATTATTTTCACAGTTACTAATTATCCATCCATCCAATTTTTTACCGCGTTTCCCTTACAGGGTAGCGGGGGGTGCTAGAGCCTATTGTTGAATAAAAATAGTTCGATCCGAGGAAATTGTCTGGTGTTCATGCTTGTCTCGTACACACATACACGCAGGGAGTGCATGCACACAGATTAAAACAGTCCAAGAGAAGAAACTAACAGTTTGCAGTCATGTTGTTGTTATGATGAAATATATAAACAATAATAGCTAACATTAGCTATCCAGATCGCTATTGTTTTCTGAGGAAACATAAAGCTAATGCGCGTGTTACGTATGGCCATACTTACGTCATTATGGGCTGAAAGCGTAAGAAGGCGGGATATAATGCTCAAGACATTGGGAAATTAGCGCTCTCTCGGCATCCGTGTAAAAGTTGCATACAGCCCCTTTTAGTGGGGACCCACTCAAATCACCATCTGTTGATCCCTGGGACTCACTACATTGAAAATATATCAACATCACTGGATAATATTAATACATTTGGGAATAACGAGAACAGAGATCATGAGCCTTTGTTGCAGCTGCAGAAAAGGTGGAAATGCATTTTTGCCGTTTCTGTAATTCATTCAGTAATGTTTTCTGCAAACAACTAACCACTGATCACAGGAGCCAAATAAAGCTGGGGTTATCCCTGGTGCTGTCATTTGCTTATTTGGTACTTACCGTATAATGCATACATTTATGTTGCCCTGAAGGTGTGGAGGTATCCCAAGGTGTGGGAAGGATTTGTGAAGTGCTGTCAAAGGACGAAGCCTCAGTCATACAGTGTGCTACTACAGCTTCCTCATTCACAACTCACAAGTGTGTTTGAACGCTGCCCAGAGATGAGGGAACCCCTTTTATATCATGTCCGCTCTTTTACGCCACACCAGGTAAACACTGCCTCCCAAGTTTTGATTTTAAACTATGGTAATTTTTTTTATATATATATTTTGTCTTGTTAATGACAACGCTTTTGTTTCTATATAACAGCAAGCTCACATACCAACCTCCATCATGTCTGTCTTGGAAGCAAGTAAAAAACCAGAACCACAGCCTGTTCAGCCTGTGAGCAAGAAAGAGGTAAAAATATACTATGTTGAGGTGTTGTGCACTGCAGAAGAAGGGTATTTAGAAGGTAGCTCAGTCCTCCTTGAACCTTCATTACGTTTGTTCTTGATTGGCGCTTTTTTTCATCGATGTAACAGATTGAACCAGTTCCTGCCCCAGCTTTGCCCATTTTGGCAGAGGTGTCTACAGAAGATGAACCAGAAGCAGCTGACCAAGCTGAGCAACATGTTGGTATAAACGATGAGGAGGAGCCCATGGAACAAGAACAGCCTGATCTAGTGAGACACCAGGAAACTACAAACCTTTCTGAGGTAAAATGACATTTGAAGGCCTAAATGGAAACTATTATCCTTGTATGTTTTTGGCCCACAAAGTGTGGCGTGGCATTTTCTGGTTCCTTTTGTGTTGTGTGTCTACAACAGGGCTATTCAACTGGCGGACCGGGGGCAAAATTCGGCCAGGGAATAACACCATATCAGCCCCCACGTTCAGTTCAAGGCTTTTTGCAGCAAATTTCTAAAAACGCTCACCCTAAAAATCGAATTGCTTTATAATAGCTATAAAACACTGTGTGATTTGTTTGTGAACATAGCCAGAAGTAAATTGTTCCTATTGGCAAGGACTGGTCCGAAGGCTTAATGCTTTATTCCAGACTGCTGTGAAGTAGGAAATAACTAACTTGGACCTTACCAAGACCAATCTTAAAAGTGTTACAGAAAAGTAAACAAAAATTGCATTTTATCTTAAAACAATGCCATTCAGTATGTGTTGTTCTTTTTAGTTGATTATGATGAACACCAGGAATATTATATATATATATATATATATAAGGATTGGGGGGCCGGACTTCTCCCTTCATATTACCGCATACTTGCCAACCTTGAGACCTCCGATTTCGGGAGGGTGGGGTGGGCGTGGTCGGGGTAGAAGGGGGCGTGGCTAAAAGGGGAGGAGTATATTTACAGCTAGAATTCACCAAGTCAAGTATTTCATATATATATATATATATATATATATACACGTATATATATATATACCGTATTTTCCGCACTATAAGGCGCATCGGATTATAAGGCGCACCTTCAATGAATGGCATATTTCAAAACTTTGTTCATATATAAGGCGCACCGGATTATAAGGCGCACCTATGTCAACAAAACAGTCAGATAGGTCAGTCAAACTTTATTAATAAATAACAAACCAGCGTTCTGACAACTCCGTTCACTCCCAAAATTAATAAACAGCTGATTTACTCGTGTTACGTAAATCAAACGTGCAATCACAATATAGTAACACGTGAAATAGTGCAGAGCAATAACAATATATCAATAACTCAACGTTGCTCAAACGTTAATGTCACACAACACAACACACTAAATAAAAATGTAAAGCTCACTTTATGAAGTTATAGCTCATTCACAAATCCCTCGAATTCTTCCTCTTCAGTGTCCGAATTAAACAGTTGAGCGAATACGGCATCCAACATCCAACGTCTCGTCGAAGTCGTCATTAATGGAGTCAGTGTCGTTGCCGTTTATTAGTTCAGTGACAATTCCTGCCTTCCTGAAAGCTCGGACCACAGATGAGACTGAATCAGCCCAGGCATTTACGATCCACTGGCAGATAGTGGCATATGTCGTCTGGCGCTGTCTCCCTGTCTTGGTGAACGTCACGTGTGTTCGCCTTCTGTCATCCACTGTTCCCACGCAGTTAGCAGTCTAGTTTCGAATGCCCTGTTGACACCAATATCTAGCGGCTGGAGGTCTTTTGTCAATCCACCCGGAATGACGGCGAGTATTGAATTAAGCGCGTAAGCGTGTCTCTTAATGTGATGTTATGAGCTAGCAAATATAACAACTACACTACCCAGCATGCAACGATAGTGACGAGCATGCGCGGTAGCCCTGAGAAGCGTTGTTGTATGCTGGCAGTTAGAATGTGGTTATGAGCACGCTGTGAGTAAACGTTGAGAACTCAGTTAACACGCCTCGTCTGCATTATTTATAATTAGACAGACAACACACTTAATAGGAGCCATTTTGGGGTCTTTACATAAACACACAAATGGAAATGAAACGTCACATATCCCAGCATGCACCGCGCGCTTCTTCTTCTTCTACGGGGAAAAAAGATGGCGGCTGTTTACCGTAGTTGCGAGACCGAAACTTTATGAAAATGAATATTAATATTAACCCATATATAAGGCGCACCGGATTATAAGGCGCACTGTCAGCTTTTGAGAAAATTTGTGGTTTTTAGGTGCGCCTTATAGTGCGGAAAATACGGTATTTATTTTATTATATGTATATATATATACGTATATATATATATATTAATTTTATTATATATATATATATATATATATATATATATATATATATATATATATATAAAATAAATACTTGAATTTTAGTGTTCATTTATTTACACATATACACACACATAACACTAGATGGCAGTATTGTCCTGTTTAAGAGTGTCACAACATTGCTGTTTACGGCAGACGAACTGCTTTACGGTATACAAAAACGTGACTGCTGTTGTTGTGTGTTGTTACCGCGCTGGGAGGACGTTAATGAAACTGCCTAACAATAAACCCACATAAGAAACCAAGAACTCGCCCTCCATCATTCTACAGTTATAACGTGATTGGGCAGGTATGCTGGTTATATTGTGGGTTAGCGGAGGACCTGAGTCCGCCTGAATTTCGGGAGATTTTCGGGAGAAAATTTGTCCCGGGAGGTTTTCGGGAGAGGCGCTGAATTTCGGGAGTCTCCCGGAAAATCCGGGAGGGTTGGCAAATATGTATTACCATAATTTCTGGCCTATAGAGTGCACCGGTATTTAAGCTACACCCACCAATTTTATAAGAAATAGATATTTTTACATATACCAGCCGCACAGGACCATAAGCCGCAGATATATACCGGTAAAAAAAGATTTTGTAAATGTTTATTTACATACCTTTATTGTTTCCAAACGGTGCATGTCACACAGCAGCAAAACAGATGATGAAACAAAACAGAAGCGATCGTCATGGACCCATTAAACAGACTCAATAACTTCACAGTTACGTTTTGGTGAATTTACGAAACTGAAACAATACTAAAAAAATGCAATTGTAAGTTAATAGTATTAACACAGAAACGTGTTGGCATATTTGCTAATGCTGATAACGCGAGCTTGATTACTTAGCACGTACAAATATGCATAAAAACACTCCTACAGACAACACACATAGGACACTATTGTAAGTATGAATTGTTTTAGTTATATTGTAAAACTTACAAACGTTACTTGGAGTGATGAATTTAGAATTCTTTTGCGCAGAAACGTTATAGACGAATACAGTAGTAGACGAAGCGGGATATACTCCCGGTTCAAGGTGCGAAACAGGAAGTACAATTTCAACCAGCAGCACCTGCGGTGAGCAAACTTATTCAAGAGATGGCACCATAGCACAAACAGTAATGCTTTTTCAGTGTCTGTCGGTGTTTTATGAAAACTATTTGTTGAATACAAAACATTATGGCTGTTAGCGAAGAAATTAGCAGCATTGTTTTATAAGCCACAGAGTTCAGAGCATAGGAAAATTTAGCGAAGAAATTAACAGCATTGTTTTATAAGCCACAGAGTTCAGAGCGTAGGAAAAAAGTAGCGGTTTATAGTCCAGAAAATACGGTAGTCTTATTTTATATATGGTGGAGAACCAGCTTCCTCTACAATGGACATTTGATTTTGGTTTATTAATTTATCGGAATTACACAAGCCCTCTGCTTTTTTAAAGAAACAAAAATGTGAGTCTCTCAAAAGTTTTTTTAACTGAATTCGCAAGCCACCAGTTGAATAGCCCAGAGGACAGAGGACCTAAAGTGGAACCTCGAGGAACAGAACTAATATTACTAAAGAAGTTGAACAAATGACTACTGCATCTGCATCTGAAGTGAACAATCTACAGCAAGACCTTAGTTACATAAATCACATTCCGGAAAAAAATTGAAACTGCCAAAAAGGAGAGGACTTAAATGGGTGCCTTGAGGAACACCTCAGTTATGGTAATCACAAGTTTAGACCCTGGTGTTCTAATTTTGCCAGCAAGGTTAAAATGTCAATGCAGTGATGTGCTTATGTGTTTACAGTGGTCCAAGTTCCTCTATACAGCAGAAGAAATCTATTGTTTTTATGAATTTTCTTTCAAAACATTTGTCTCCTAAGTTTTGAACTGAACTCGGGGGGCTGGTATGGTGTCATTTCCAGCCCGTATGTGGCCCTGAACCGAGAGTTGAATAGCCCTGCTCTACACATATTGTTATCCTTGCAGACAATATGGTAACATCTTTATACCAATATGCACACTGAAGATGTTATGACAAATGTAAATATGGACTGGGGTCTAACCTCTAAATACAAGCAGCAAACCACATAGTACTTTTCCATGTCAGAGGTCAGTAATGTTCCACTTTGCAGTTCTCTGGAACACAACATATACAGTACAGTATAAGTGTGCCGGTGCAAATTGTCCTTAATTGATCAAATGGTATCAAGTATTCATACAAACTATTCCTGCTATGGACTTAATTTTAATTTTTCCTCAGGTGGAGGTAACAAGAGCTGAGGGAATACTAACATCTGAAGCTGACGCTGAATCGGATGCTGAATCAGACGCTGAATCGGACGCTAAACCTGAAGATGAAGCTGAACCTGAACCTGAAGCTGAACCTGAACCTGAAGCTGAAGTTGAAGCTGAACCTGAAGCTGAAGCCGAGCCTGAAGCTGAGCCTGAAGTTGAAGCAGGACCAAATCCAGAAGCTAATCCAGAGCCAGAAGTGGAACAGGAATCTGAACCTGATACTGAACTTCAACCTGAACCGGAATCAGAGGAACCAATGGAGACGTCTGATCCGGAACCTTCCCATTCCCAGGAACCAGTTAAAGAGGGTGAGGATGATAAGGAGAATGATGCGGCGCCCCATGTAGGGAGCAACTGCGAAGATGTAGAATGAGTGTTCAACATGAAAGCACTCAAAATAAAAACATTTCCCATATTTTGTCAATTATGTCACACAAATTCCTGTTTTGTTTTCGTAGAAAATCTATTTTGAGGAAAATTGTAGTGTTACCAGGAAGTGCATAAAGGCATTTTTTATGCTTTTGTTATGCCTGAAAATAAATGAACAAACACCCATCCTTCTGCTTCATTCGTGTATATCAGCAGTGTTGGGACTAACGCGTTACAAAGTAACGCCGTTAGTTTCGGCGGTAACTAGTAATCTAACGTGTTATTTTTTATATTCAGTAATTTAGTTACCGTTACTACATGATGCGTTACTGCGTTATTTTACGTTACTTTTGATGTCGTATCGGCTAGAAACAGAAGCGCTGCGGTGTCGTTCTTCTGAATCTTCCTCTGTCACAAGCCGGAGAGAAGAAAAGAGGCGCGGTCTATGTGTGTGTCTGGGTGTGGGTGTGGGGAGGGGAGGCACACAAGTGATCTGCGGTTTGATATATGAAACAAAAAAAAAAAGTTTCTCGTGAGGGTTGGACTCCGCCAAGGCTGCCCTTTGTGACCGATTCTGTTCATAACTTTTATGAACAGAATTTCTAGGCGCAGTCAAAGCGTTGAGGGGATCTGGTTTGGTGGCTGCAGGATTAGGTCTCTGCTTTTTGCAGATGATGTGGTCCTGATGGCTTCATCTGGCCAGGATCTTCAGCTCTCACTGGATCGGTTCGCAGCTGAGTGTGAAGCGACTGGGATGAGAATCAGCACCTCCAAGTCCGAGTCCATGGTTCTCGCCCGGAAAAGGGTGGAGTGCCATCTCCGGGTTGGGGAGGAGATCTTGCCCCAAGTGGAGGAGTTTAAGTACCTAGGAGTCTTGTTCACGAGTGAGGGAAGAGTGGATCGTGAGATCGACAGGCGGATCGGTGCGGCGTCTTCAGTAATGCGGACGCTGTATCGATCCGTTGTGGTGAAGAAGGAGCTGAGCCGGAAGGCAAAGCTCTCAATTTACCGGTCGATCTACGTTCCCATCCTCACCTATGGTCATGAGCTTTGGGTTATGACCGAAAGGACAAGATCACGGGTACAAGCGGCCAAAATGAGTTTCCTCCGCCGGGTGGCGGGGCTCTCCCTTAGAGATAGGGTGAGAAGCTCTGCCATCCGGGAGGAGCTCAAAGTAAAGCCACTGCTCCTCCACATCGAGAGGAGCCAGATGAGGTGGTTCGGGCATCTGGTCAGGATGCCACCCGAACGCCTCCCTAGGGCTGGCCTGGGAACGCCTCGGGGTTCCACAGGAATAGCTGGACGAAGTGGCTGGGGAGAGGGAAGCCTGGGCTTCCCTGCTTAGGCTGCTGCCCCCGCGACCCGACCTCGGATAAGCGGAAGAAGATGGATGGATGGATGGGAAAAAAAAGTTGTTGGCACGTTCAGTCCACACACAGCGTGGTCATGGCGAGCGGAGTAACGGAGGAGCTTGAACGCCCCGCGCCATTGAATCGGTGTGTTTATAGGTGCAGACTATATTATTTTTTAATTTTTCCCCTCCCTCAGGGGGGGGGCTCGGCGGGGCGGTTGCTGGTTGTTCCATCTCCATCGTTGGGGTCCCTGCGGGTGGGGTGGGTGGTTCCCGTGGCCCTGTGCCTGGGTGGTCCTGCGGCGGCCGATTTGGGTGGGGTGGCCGGGGGCTGGCCTCGCCGCGCTCTCCGGGGGTGGGGGGTGGGCTCGTGGGGGCCCGGTTGCCGGTGGGGCGGGGGCAGTCTTCCCGTCCTGTTGCGGGGAGTCTCTGGGTCCCTCGGGCGGGGCGTCTCGCCTTTCTGCCCGTGTGGGGTGTGGTCTCTCGCTGGCTTGGGATCTGGCTGTCCCCTGCTTTTCTCGTGCCCTGTCCTCTGCCAGGTGCGTCTGTCTGCGGCCTGCTGCTGGCCCTTGTGGGCGGTACGGTGGGCCGGGCTCTGGGGTTCCTGTCACTGGCCGGCTTGGCTGCGTGGGGGCGGTGGTCCCTGGTTCCCTGGGCACCACGCCTCCTGTTTGTGGGTTGGGCTCTCGGGGGTGATGGGGCCGTGCTCTGGCTCCCACGCACTCTGGGAGTCGAATGTATTGTACATGCAAATTCACATATGCTCACATACGTACATAGGTACCTACGCTCCCACATACATACACAAATACAGTACATATTTACCTACCTAATGTTCGTACATCCACACGCACATTCAATATACAAACATACACATACACATACTGTACATATACATTCACTGTACAAACACATATACACATTCTGTACATATACATTCATTGTACAAACATATACACATTCTGTACATATACAAGTACATATGCATACTTACACTCATGCACATAATCACGTTTCATCAAACATATATTAACGTTGTTGCCCTAGAGTAAACTGGGTGTAACACATGGCACACTGACAAAGCTTAACCTATTGTGACTATAACAATCTACAAGGTTAATGTAGGTTGCTTCTCTTTCTCCCCCTCCATTTTTCTGCATTCTTTCGTATCTCAAGTTATCATTACGTATATGTATTGTTGCATTTAAACAACTGTATTGTTGATAATAAAGGTAAATTATTGGTATTGTTCATTATCAATGGCGCTATTTCTATTGGTATTTGTATTGATCCATTTGTAGTGTAATAATGCTCATTGTCATTTCTGTATTATTTTTTATTTTTCGCTAACTGCTTATTTGCTATTACTTTTACCATCATATTTGTACATGTCATATTTGCTGATGTTGCTCTATTGTTGTTGTTGTTGTTGTTGTTTGCTGTTGTTGTTTTTGTCTCTCTGTCTAATCCCCCTCTTGTCCCCACAATTTCCCCCTCTGTCTTCTTTTTTTTTCCTCTTTCTATCCCCTCCTGCTCCGGCCCGGCTGCACTAAATGATAATATAAATACATTTAATAAAGTCAAATACAAATAAGGCAACAAGAGAAGTATCCTACACTTCTCTTTTGTAAAGTAAATCTGAACAGCCGACATGGGCATCTACATCAACTATATGATTTGCCTGAGAAGCTGGACAGGACACAAAAAATAAAAAAAATAAAATAAAAATAGGTGCAGACTCGGTTGTGCAAAACGAGGGTTTTAAGCACATGCTGAACGTGCTTGAGCCACGTTACGACATCCCGTCGCGCACCCACTTCAGCAATAAGATTGTGCCAGATCTTTATGAGCAGGAGAAGAAAAAAGTTGTGGATGAACTATCCCGAGCATCATCTGTTGCGCTCATGACAGACGGGTGGACGTCCAGGGGAACTATAAGCGCTCACTTCATCACAGCAGACTGGGAGATGAGAAGACACGCCCCCTCTACGAGAGTCACCTTGCGCAGGTACTGACACAAGCAGTGGAGGAATGGAAGATAAAGATATCCCAGTCACACGTGATAATGCCAAAAATCAAATAATTACAGAGAATGAGGCAGGACTGCGGGACCACAGATAGGTGCTTTGCACATGTAGTGAATTTGGCATCACAGAAGGGAATCTCAGTCAATAGGATGGAGCGCCTCCTTGGGAGGATCAGGAAGGAGGTTTCCTACTTCCACCCAAGCACAACAGCTGCTCATGTGCTTAAGACAAAGCAAGAAATGCTAAAGCTGCCTACTCATAAGCTCATACATGATGTCCCAACGAGGTGGAACTCCACTTATGATATGTTGGAGCAGCAGGCAGCTATATACTCTGCATTGACCCACAACACCCTGAAGACAAATGTCACCCTGTCTGATGATGATGTGAGAGTGGCAGATGAGGTCCTCCAGGTGCTTAAACCCCTCAAAAGTGTTAAATCTCTACTGAGCACTGAAACTTCACCATCTGTGTCAATGATCTTGCCACTGAAAACAAGGATTCTACAATCCATGGCTCCAAGTGTGGAAGACAGCAGCATCACTCCAGATGTCAGGCTTTATTTCACTACCTATGTTTCAAGGAAGATGATGTGCCTTCTTATGTTGCACTTTAACTTGTTTTTTATTAATGGTCATTGGTCCAAGTTTAAAGAAAGGAGGAATGCCTTTTTATGTTGCACTGTTTTTCATTAATTATGTTAAAATGCATGTCAAGTTGATCAACAGATTGTATTATTCTCCAGTGCAATAACAGTACTGAAATGAAGGCTAAAAGGGCATTAATGGGAGCTTTAAAAAAAAAAAGAAGGAAAAAAATAAGTAACTAAATAGTTACTTTTCACAGTAACGCATTACTTTTTGGTGTAAGTAACTGAGTTAGTAACTGAGTTATTTTTTAAATAAAGTAACTAGTAACTGTAACTAGTTACTGGTTTTCAGTAACTAACCCAACACTGTATATCAGTGACCACTAATAGGCAGACTACCAGAGGCTGTCCTATAGTGACATCATGGACCTATGTTATTTTACTATAGACATAAATAAAAGTTTTTTAAAATATGACGCAGCCGCATGGTGGCCTAGTGGTTAGCATATTAACCACACGGTCATGAAATTCTGGTTTATAATTGGGAAGTACACTACACATATATATACTACACAGTTTATAACTGTGTAGTATTAGTATCTCTGGTCACAGATTAGGTGACCACAGATGATACGCTAACTGTTCAAATTCGGGACCAGGGGTGGACCACTCATCTGTGCATCAGATTGGGACGTTTCTGCGCTGCTGACTTCTCTCCACTCAAGATGAGGATGTCGTTGTGGCTTGTGCAGCCCTTTGAGACACTTGTGATTCAGGGCTATATGAATATATTTTAATTGAAAAATCATAACCCACTTTAGATAATACACAGACACTATGTAAACCATGGTGATATTGATACTAATACTTAAGATGATGTCAATGTGAGGTTTAAATTGAGACCCATAATACATATTTAAAAAGTTCAAATAGGTTAGATTTGCAAGTGTGTTGAGATCAGAAGGAAATCAGATCTTTTAGTCAAGAGGAACATTTCAATAAATAGTTGGCAGTTGAAATCTATCAGGAAAAAAAACGTGAGCTGTTAAAAGTGTGCTTATACTGTTTATTTCATTGTCGTGGGGTAATTATACACGCAAATGTGTCAATCTGACGTGTAGTAATTTTGATTTATTAGTCTGTTACCGATTGCTTTTGACTCGTTCCAATGAAACTCGGTGAGGAACAAAACATCACGCTCCTGATTATTGCTCCCCTTTTCAGCGGCGTAACATGAAATCTTTTAGTGAAGATATATTCCTAATATGGTCCTTTTAGTTGTCAGGTTCAAACACTAATGACATCTATTCATCAGACAAGAAGCAAGGAATCATGCAGAGACAGAGTTCAATTTAGCTCATGAGGAGAATGCATGGAGCTGAACACTTAGTCACAGTCTCGCCCTACGCTCTAAGGTTCAGCTCTTGCGTCCCTCTATTTATTCAGGAGTTCCACAATCAACAACACTAAGGCCGCCTCTAAAAGGAGTGGTCACATATATTATGCAAAGCAGGTCCAGTGCACCAACCCAAAAAACCTTGTGATTTCGCCTTGTCCCCGCTTCGTCTGCGTGTTGGCATATTATCTTCGTTGAGGTCCTTGAAGTCTCTGCTTCGTCTGCGTGCTGTCATCTTATCTTCGTTGAGGTCGTTGAAGTCCTTGGCTGTTAGCGGGCTAAAACAAAGATAACATGTACGGCTGAGGCCACCCCTCAGACAAGAAGTCTTTGTCCTTGCACAGATTAGAAAAGTCCAATTTGAGCACAATAGCTAAATAAGTAAAGCAACAGACTTTAAGCATACTAAAGTTAGTGTGATGATATATACATAATTATTCTAACATAGTTGAAATGTGTGAGGTGTTGCTCTCTATACCATAACTTAGACTGAGGCTTCCTTTTATTATCATTTAAATTTGAACTTTACAGTACAGATAAGAACGAAATTTAGTTGCATTAGCTTGTTGTAGTGCAGGATAAAAGAGCAATAAGGTCCAGATATAAATAAATAGATTACTGTACAGATAAATATATTGCACTTTTTCATATGCATCCACGTTTATGGATGTATGTTATATTGTCTTTATTTTCCAGCGAGTTAATCCATTTTTGGCGGGGGAATTATTTTGATAATTGCTGGACTCTTAAAACAGTCCTTGGTGGGGGTGGGAGGAGTCTCTACACATTTTCTGTGCCCTGGTTAGGCAGCGGCTTTTTGCGATTTCCTGGATAGGAGGAAGAGGAGTCCTGGCGATCTTTTCCGCCGTCCTCACCACTCTCTGCAGAGACTTCCAGTCTGAGGCATTGCAGGCTCCAGTCCAGACAGAGATGCTGTTGGTCAGTAGGCTCTCTATAGTGCCTCTGTAGAATGTGCTGAGAATGGGGGGAGGGAGCTGTGCTCTTTTCATCTGACGCAAAAAAAGTGCATGCGCTGCTGAGCTCTTTTTACAAGAGCTCCGGTGTGTAGGGACCAAGTCATATTGTCAGTTATCTGCACCCCCAGGAACTTGGTGCTGCTTACGATCTCCACTGCTGTGCCGTTGACGAAGAGTGGAGTGTGGCTGGACATGGTGCCTCCTGAAGTCGACGATGATCTCCTTGGTCTTGTCGACGTTCAGGAACAGGTTTTTGGTTCTGCACCAGTCAACCAGATGTTTCACCTCCTCCCTGTAGTCCATGTCGTTGTTGTCACGGATGAGGCCCACTACTGTTGTGTCGTCGGCATACTTCACAATGTGGTTAGTAGTGGACCTAGCTGGCGCACTACTACATTTCCGTACATTAAAATGTGTATTTTCGTTCGAGAAAAAACGATTAAATTATTCAATTAATTGCTTTCAACTATTTAAAAAATTTAAAAAAAGTATTTTCACTATAATTGTGTAACCTATTTTTATGGGCTTGCCTCTTTGTGATGTTAAGTTCCTGTTATAAGCTGTTTTACAGTATATGTCTTGCGTTCTTAGCGCCTTCAAAATAAGAGCTCAAGGCATATGCTGTATAACAGCTTATAACAGAACTTAACATCACAAAGAGGCAAGCCCATAAAAATAGGTTACATGCATATTTTTCTTATTGTTGTTGTTGTTGTTGTTGTTGTGTGTGTGAGGCTCTGTATATTTGGGGGGACAGGTTAATATGTTTTTTGTTTTAACTGCCTGTGTTGTTTTTGCACTTATCCTGTTATTGTGTTGAAACGAGGACGTTTCTTTTTGTAGGGGGGAGGTATAGAACCTATTTTTATGGGCTTGCCTCTTTGTGATTAGAAATGATATCGACCGATAATATCGGCAGGCCAATATTATCGGCCGATAAATGCTTTAAAATGTAATATCGGAAATGA
This sequence comes from Nerophis lumbriciformis, assembly GCF_033978685.3. Classification (NCBI taxonomy): domain Eukaryota; kingdom Metazoa; phylum Chordata; class Actinopteri; order Syngnathiformes; family Syngnathidae; genus Nerophis; species Nerophis lumbriciformis. The sequence continues at coordinate 21,109,997 of NC_084578.2, read as the reverse complement.
TCAGTATCGTTTTTTTAATTATCGGTATCGTTGTTGTTGTTGTTTTTTTTTAATTAAATCAACATAAAAAACACAAGATACACTTACAATTAGTGCACCAACCCAAAAAACCTCCCTCCCCCATTTACACTCATTCACACTCATTCACACAATAGGGTTGTTTCTTTCTGTTATTAATATTCTGGTTCCTACATTATATATCAATATATATCAATACAGTCGGCAAGGGATACAGTCCGTAAGCACATGATTGTGCGTGCTGCTGGTCCACTAATAGTACTAACCTTTAACAGTTAATTTTACTCATTTTCGTTAATTACTAGTTTTTATGTAACTGTTTTTATATTGTTTTACTTTCTTTTTTATTCAAGAAAATGTTTTTAATTAATTTATCTTATTTTATTTTATTTTTAAAAGGACCTTATCTTCACCATACCTGGTTGTCCAAATTAGGCATAATAATGTGTTAATTCCACGACTGTATATATCAGTATCGGTTGATATCGGTATCGGTAATTCAAGAGTTGGACAATATCGGATATTGGCAAAAAGCCATTATCGGGCATCCCTATTTGTGATGTTAAGTTCCTGTTATTAGCTGTTATACAGTATATGCCTTGAGCTCTTATTTTGAAGGCGCTAAGAGCGGAAGTGGTGATACGTTATAGTGGAGCGGAGGTTTTGAAAGAAAGGAAATAAAGTCGTCCTCGTGTAAAACTGGATCCTCCGTGTTTGTTATTTTGTAGTTTTATACAGTATAGGCGACATATACAAACCCTCGGTTACAATGGTATCCCTAAAAACAACGAAGGTTTCTATTCTGACCTTCCGGGCAAAGACCAAGAGGCGGAGCCGTAGTGGAACCACGTGACACAATGACGAAAAACAAATGAATGCGAGTGTCGATGAAGGCTGTAATTCTCGCCGCTGGGTACGGAACCAGGCTCCAGAAAGATGTGGCGGCCGACATCAGCGGGGACTTTGCCCACCTGGTCGGCATTGCTAAACCGTTACTGCCGGTGGGGAGCTGTGCCTTGGTCACTCACTGGGTTCGTGCCCTGAGCGCCTCGAACTGCGTGGACAGTATTTATGTCGTTGTGAGTATTTTACTAGTGTACAAGGCTGATCTTTTTTAGACTGAATAATCGTTTTAAAACAATAGGAAATGTACTTTGCTTGGACAGTACTTGTATCACAAAGGGTATCTGGGTATAGAGGTAATGGACCGATCCAAATATCGTTAGTATCGAAACCAAGCGGTAGACTGTATTGGATGTATAATTGACACTAGCGTGAGGATACTGATATTTTTCAGTACTCTTCTGTTTATTTTCACAAATATGTATTGCATCAGTCAAATGCTGGGATACACCTCCTTTATAGCAATGAGTAAGTATGTCCATATAGTTGATTGGCGCTGTTCATTTACAAAACCCAAAACCAGTGAAGTTGTCACGTTGTGTAAATCATAAATAAAAACAATACAATGATTTGAAAATCCTTTGCAGCCTATATTCAATTGAATACACTACAAAGACAAAACACTTAACGTTCGAACTGAGAAACTTTATTTTTTGCAAATATTAGCTCATTTGGAATTTGATGCCTGCATCATGTTTAAATAAAGCTGGCACAAGTGGCAAAAAGACTGAGAAAGTTGAGGAATGCTCTTCAAATACTTATTTGGAACATCCCACAGGTGAGCGGGCTAACTGGAAACAGGTGGGTGCCATTATTGGGTATAAAAGCAGTTTCCATGAAATGCTCAGTCATTCACAAGCAAGGATGGGGCTATGGTCACCACTTTGTGAACAAATGCGTGAGCAAATTGTCGAACCATTAAAGAACAACATTTCTCAACGAGCTATTGCAAGGAATTTAGGGATTTCACCATCTACGGTCTGTAATATCATCAAAAGGTTCAGAAAATGTGGAGAAATCACTGCACGTAACATTGAACGCACTTGACCTCCGATCCCTCAGGCGGTACTGCATCAAAAAGCGACATCAGTGTGTAAAGGATATCACCACATGGGCTCAGGAACACTTCAGAAAACCACTGTCAGTGACTACAGTTGTTTGCTACATCTGTAAGTGCAAGTTAAAAACTATGCAAAGCGAAAGCCATTTATCAACAACACCCAGAAACGCCACCGGCTTTGCTGGGCCGAACTCATCTAAAATGGACTGATGCAAAGTGGAAAAGTGTTCTGTGGTCTGACGAGTCCACATTTCAAATTGTTTTTGGAAACTGTGGACGTCGTGTCCTTCAGCATCTGATGGTATGGGGGTGTATTATTTCCCAAGGCATGAGTAACTTACACATCAGGTTTTGGAACAACATATGTTGCTGTCCAAGCAATGTTATCATGGACGCCCCTGCTTATTTCAGCAAGACAATGCCAAGTCACATGTTACAACAGTGTGGCTTTGTAGTAAAAGAGTGTGGGTACTAGACTGGCCTGCCTGTAGTCCTGACCTGTCTCCCATGGAAAATGTGTGGCACATTGCGAAGCCTAAAATACCACAACGGAGACCCCGAACTGTTGAACAACTTAAGCTGTACATCAAGCAAGAATGGGAAAGAATTCCACCTGAAAAGTTTCAAAAATTGGTCTCCTCAGTTCCCAAACGTTTACTGATTGTTGTTAAAAGGAATTGGCCATGTAACACAGTGGTAAAAATGCCCCTGTGCCAACTTTTTTGCAATGTGTTGCTGCCAATAAATTCTAAGTTAATGATTATTTTCAAAACAAATTAAGTTTCTCAGTTCGAACATTAAATATCTTGTCTTTGCAGTCTATTCAATTGAATATAAGTTGAAAAGGATTTGCAAATCATTGTATTGAATTTTATTTACGATTTACACAACGTGCCAACTTCACTGGTTTTGGGTTTTGTACAACCATTTAATAGAGAAGATTCATTGCTGTCAATGGAATGGAACTTTATTGTAATTGCACTTAAAAGGTACAACACAATTACATTTTCAGTACAAACCCGTTTAAGATCAGACAAACATCGTACAGAGACAGGACAGGAACACCATAAAGGTGGGAAAAAGGTAAACCATGGGGTGAGATATATATATATATATATATATATATACAGTATATAAAAAATGTGTGTATGTATGTGTATTAGAGATGCGCGGTTTGCGGACACAACCGCGGAGTCCGCGGATTATCCGCGGTTCGGGCGGTTGAAATAAAAAAAAATTAGATTTTATCCGCGAGTCGGGTCGGGCGGTTGAAATAAAAAAAAATTAGATTTTAAATAGATTCAGGCGGGTGGCAGTTAAACCAATTCGGAAATATATATACATAGTTAAATGTTGTTACCCACATACGAAAAACGAGCAGGCACCTGCAGCATATGCCACAACAGAAGAAGAAAAAAAAAAGAGATGGACACTTTTACGGAGCGGAGAAGGGACGGGACCGAGGCCCCTTCCCCCGAGAGGGCCCCACCGGGAGCCGTAGCTGAGGTGATCCGCGAGAAGGGCCCGATGCACGTCCAGAGTCACCACCGCGCCCACCGCACGACACCCCGCCTCGTCCGCCTTCGCCGCGGCCGGCGTCACGCGCAGCAGGTAAGCAGCTTACCTGCCCGCCACCCCCGTGGCCGGGGGCTCATAACAGGGGTCACTCCGCGCGCTCTGCCCGCGCAGCTTACCTGCCCGCCACCCATGTTGCCGGGGGCGCGTAACAGGGGTCACTCCGCGCAGTGCGCTCACGAAAGGGGTGGGGCAAGCAGAACTGGCGCTGCGGGATGAACCGAACGCCGGGTTAAGGCGCCCGATGCCGACGCTCATCAGACCCCAGAAAAGGTGTTGGTTGATATAGACAGCAGGACGGTGGCCATGGAAGTCGGAACCCGCTAAGGAGTGTGTAACAACCCACCTGCCGAATCAACTATCCCTGAAAATGGATGGCGCTGGAGCGTCGGGCCCATACCCGGCCGTCGCCGGCAGCGAGAGCCGCGAGGGCTAGGCCGCGACGAGTAGGATGGCCGCCGCGGTGCGCGCTGAAGCCTCGGGCGCGAGCCCGGGTGGAGCCGCCGCGGGTGCGAGGGACATCGCACCTCCACGCGCTTGGAGGTGCGCTCAGCGCGGCTCCCAGATGATTGCTGCATTGGATCAGTCTCCTTTCTTTAACAGGCAAAAGCTTTATAACCTCACTAATGCCTTGCATCGTCTATATTAGATATATAACAACGGGCGGGTGCGGGCGGGTGCGGTGTTGATTAAATGTTAATTCGGGTGGATGCGGATGGTTGACGACTTTTGTGATGCGGTTGCGGATGAAATAATTGCCTATCCGCGCATCTCTAATGTGTATATATTAGAGATGCGCGGATAGGCAATTATTTCATCCGCAACCGCATCAAAAAGTCGTCAACCATCCGCCATCCACCCGTACTAACATTTAATCAGAACCGCACCCGCCCGCACCCGCCCGTTGTTATATATCTAATATAGACGATGCAAGGCATTAGTGAGGTTATAAAGCTTTTGCCTGTTAAAGAAAGGAGACTGATCCAATGCAGCACAGACATTCGCGTGCCACGCTGTCACGGCCCAGACGCACACCAGTGCGCAATCACATGGGAGCCGCGCTGAGCGCACCTCCAAGCGCGTCTCGCTGCCGGCGACGGCCGGGTATGGGCCCGACGCTCCAGCGCCATCCATTTTCAGGGCTAGTTGATTCGGCAGGTGGGTTGTTACACACTCCTTAGCGGGTTCCGACTTCCATGGCCACCGTCCAGCTGCTGTCTATATCAACCAGGGTGAGCCCCACCCCTGTTACGCGCCCCCGGCAACAGGGGTGGCGGGCAGGTAAGCTGCGCGGGCGGAGCGCGCGGAGTGACCCCTGTTACGAGCCCCCGGCCACGGGGGTGGCGGGCAGGTAAGCTGCTTACCTGCTGCGCGTGACGCCGGCCGCGGCGAAGGCGGACGAGGCGGGGTGTCGGTGCGGTGGGCGCGGTGGTGACACTGGACGTGCGTCGGGCCCTTCTCACGGATCGCCTCAGCTACGGCTCCCGGTGGGGCCCTCTCGGGGGAAGGGGCCTCGGTCCCGGACCCCGGCGAGGCGTCCCTTCTCCGCTCCGTAAAAGTGTCCATCTCTTCTTTTTTTTTCTTCTGTTGTGGCATATGCTGCAGGTGCCTGCTCGTTTTTCGTATGTGGGTAACAACATTTAACTATGTATATATATTTCCGAATTGGTTTAACTGCCACCCGCCTGAATCTATCTAAAATCTATTTTTTTTTAATTTCAACCGCCCGACCCCACCCGCGGATAAAATCAAATTTTTTTAAATTTCATCCGCCCGATCCGCGGATAATCCGCGGACTCCGCGGTTGTGCCCGCAAACCGCGCATCTCTAGTATATATATATATATATATATATATATATATATATATATATATATACAAACCCCGTTTCCATATGAGTTGGGAAATTGTGTTAGATGTAAATATAAACGGAATACAATGATTTGCAAATCATTTTCAACCCATATTCAGTTGAATATGCTACAAAGACAACATATTTGATGTTCAAACTAATAAACTTTTTTTTTTGCAAATAATCCTTAACTTTAGAATTTGATGCCAGCAACACGTTACAAAGAAGTTGGGAAAGGTGGCAATAAATACTGATAAAGTTGAGGAATGCTCATCAAATACTTATTTGGAACATCCCACAGGTGTGCAGGCTAATTGGGAACAGGTGGGTGCCATGATTGGGTATAAAAACAGCTTCCCAAAAAATGCTCAGTCTTTCACAAGAAAGGATGGGGCGAGGTACACCCCTTTGTCCACAACTGCGTGAGCAAATAGTCAAACAGTTTAAGAACAACGTTTCTCAAAGTGCAATTGCAAGAAATGTAGGGATTTCAACATCTACGGTCCATAATATCATCAAAAGGTTCAGAGAATCTGGAGAAATCACTCCACGTAAGCTGCATGGCCGGAAACCAACATTGAATGACCGTGACCTTCGATCCCTCAGACGGCACTGTATCAAAAACCGACATCAATCTCTAAAGGATATCACCACATGGGCTCAGGAACACTTCAGAAAACCACTGTCACTAAATACAGTTTGTCGCTACATCTGTATGTGCAAGTTAAAGCTCTACTATGCAAAGCGAAAGCCATTTATCAACAACATCCAGAAACGCCGCCGGCTTCTCTGGGCCCGAGATCATCTAAGATGGACTCATGCAAAGTGGTAAAGTGTTCTGTGGTCTGACGAATCCACATGTCAAATTGTTTTTGGAAATATTCGACATCGTGTCATCCGGACCAAAGGAGAAGCGAACCATCCAGACTGTTATCGACGCAAAGTTCAAAAGCCAGCATCTGTGATGGTATGGGGGTGCATTAGTGCCAAAGGCATGGGTAACTTGCACATCTGTGAAGGCACCATTAATGCTGAAAGGTACATACAGGTTTTGGAACAACATATGCTGCCATCTAAGCGCCGTCTTTTTCATGGACGCCCCTGCTTATTTCAGCAAGACAATGCCAAGCCACATTCAGCACGTGTTACAACAGCGTGGCTTTGTAAAAAAAAGTGTGCGGGTACTTTCCTGGTCCGCCTGCAGTCCAGACCTGTCTCCCATCGAAAATGTGTGGCACATTATGAAGCGTAAAATACGACAGCAGAGACCCCGGACTGTTGAACGACTGAAGCTCTACACAAAACAAGAATGGGAAAGAATTCCACTTTCAAAGCTTCAACAATTAGTTTCCTCAGTTCCCAATCGTTTATTGAGTGTTGTTAAAAGAAAAGGTGATGTAACACAGTGGTGAACATGCCCTTTCCCAACTATTTTGGCATGTGTTGCAGCCATGAAATTCTAAGTTAATTATTATTTGCAAAAAAAAAATAAAGTTTATGAGTTTGAACATCAAATATCTTGTCTTTGTAGTGCATTCAATTGAATATGGGTTGAAAAGGATTTGCAAATCATTGTATTCCGTTTATATTTACATCTAACACAATTTCCCAACTCATATGCAAACGGGGTTTGTACATATGTATATCGGTGTGTGCGTGTCAGTGTATATATATTTCATGACACAATTCGAGACTTGCAATGACAATGTTATTGTTGCCTAGCTCCATTAAGTTCCAAATATTTGGACTGGGACTATTTTTTTTAATGATTTTTGCCTTTACCGTAGACTTCACTACAACGGATTTGAAATAAACGAGAGTTTATAGCAGGGATATTCAACTAAACTGTTTTGGGGGCCACTTTCCGAAAGACTTGACTTTGGTCTCTTTACTCTGTTAGACTTACAGGAGCGCGGTCCTGTTTTTAAAGACCTTCTGCAAAAAAGCGAGTCAAAGATCATCTCCATGACAGCACTCTGTTGTTTTTAAGAATCTGTCGCAAAAATGTGAGTCTCTCAAAAGTTTTTTGAACTGAACCCGCAAGCCACCAGTCAAATAGTCCAAAGGATGAAAAAGAGAGGACCTAAAATGGAACCTCAAAGAACAATATTAGTATAATTGAATGAATGACTCCTGACTAAATCTAAAGTAAACAAGCTACAGCAACACCTTAGTTACATTATCACATTACGAAGAATACCTTGATGAACGCCTTAGTGATGTAAATCACAAGTTTAGACCCCAGTGGTCTATGTTTGCGAGCAAAGTTAAAATGTCAATGCAATGTGTTTACAGTGGTCCAAATTTCTCTATACATCAGGAGCACTGTAGTGTTTTTAGGAATTTGCTGCGAAAATATATGTCCGACATGTTTTGAACTGAACTCGGGGCCTGGTATATGGTGTAATTTTTGGGCCAGATTTAACCCCCAGTCCGCCAGTTGAATAGCCCTGGTTTGTAGTCTTGCATGAAATCCAAACGACTAATAATTCACAGAATCGGTGACAAAGGGCAGCGTTGGTGGAGGCCAACCTTTACTGTGAACAGGCGGGACTTCCTGCTGGGAATGCAAATAAAGCTCCTTCCTATCTGTCGTACAAGGACACGGCACCTAGTAGCAAACCCAGTACTCCAATGCCTACAAAGCACATGTAAGACAGGTTGGCAAAACTCCTTTGCACCCTCTAGTACACTTGCAAGGGTGTGGATCTTGGCAAGTGTTCCACGACTAGGACCAAAACCACCCTTCACCTCCTGTAAATGAGTTTTGACTAATGGCAGTACTTTTCTCTTCAGCTCTCTGGAATAGAGGAGTTTTAATGCCCATGTGGTTGGACCACACTTATTTTGAAATGGGTACTGTTCTTGACTTTCACGATTTGATTATTTTGAATCCATTGTGGTGGTATATATGTAAAGGTGAAGTCGTAAGCTGTAATACTGTAACTAGGTTTACAAACATTGTCATATTAGTTTTTGCTTTTGTTATTGACTTCGCTTTTAATCAAACAGTTGTATGTGATACAATAAAACAAAGAAGTAGTTTAAATATCGTGTAGATATTGTTAAACTGCCAATAGCACTCACCATGAATAAATGGTGTAACGTAACCAACTACTTCCGATTGCTGGGCTGAAGATTAGATTCGGAATCGATTCTCGATTCAACGCTATTCTCAACTCAAACTGATTTTTGCAATGTATAATTTGGTATAATAATTATAATGAAACGTTTTTCAAAACAGATCACAGGTTAGAAAAGCGCCTTCTGGTTGCATGGAGATGGCCTAACACAGGGGAGTCAAAGTCATTTTAGATTGGGGGCCACATTGAGAAAAATCTACTCCCAAGTGGAGTGAACTGGTAAAATCACGGCACGATAACTTAAAAATAAAGACAACTTCAGATTCTTTTCTTTGTTTAAAAATAGAACAAGCACATTCTGAAAATGTACAAATTATAATGTTGTTTTTTTTACACTTACATGTTAATAGTATTGTATCTTTATTTGTCATTATTTGTATTTTCTGAATAAACTATGTGATAATGTTCATCAGTCAACTCATTGGTGTTAATTTTCAATTTATCAAGATAAAAAAATTATGTCATAATCAAATTAGAGTATGTTATTTATGTAGTCCGATCAGTTTCCTTGACTTATGTATTAACATGTATGTATTTTGTACATATGTAGCATCATCTACAAACATACAAAGAATTGCTTTTGCGACATCCAGTGGACACATTTAGAACAGCTGTTTCTTTCATTAAAAAATGTCAGGTTAATTTGTATACTTGGCAAACTCATCCTGCCGGCCAGATAAAACCTACCGGTATTCGCGGGCCTGATTATCCGCCGTACGTTTGACACATCGGCCTAGCATCTTTTAAAACATTGATTCTTCTATGAAAAAAAATAATGAAAAAAATAAAAGTTTTAACGTTTTTTTAAATTTTTTAAATAGACTTTTTAAAACTATGAATCGATTTAGAATCGGGATGAATAAGAATCGGGATGAATAAGAATCGGAATATGAATAGATTTTTTTGTGCACCCCGAATGATTGGTATCTGTATTGATATTAACCAGTCCGATTCTGATATGGTCAGATACGGTCATGTATGAGTGATAGATGACCGTATCTGAATCGGAAGCATAAATCCCTGATCGGAACATCATTACCAACGATGTAACAGTATGATCAAAAAAACCATGTCACTGTTGATTATATGTTTACATTGTTTGTTTACGAACTTAACACAAGCATTTGACACAAATAATCACAATAATCATTCCAGGACCAAAACCATTAATCTCTACTATATAATGACATCTGTAAAGCCATAAAAGACCTAATGTTGATATCATTTGCTGATGACATTACGGCTTTCTGCTCAGGGAAAAATAGACAGGACCTAAAGGCTTTACCCAGGATGCTCTCAGATGAAAGTGGCCATTGAGCTTGGCGTGTCACTGTCATCAGCAGGTTGCAACCAAAATACAGAGAGACTGGTAGTCACAGACAAGCATACTGTATGCTTTTTTAAATAAAATGTGTTAATTTGTTTTGAATTTTACTGTTCAGCTTCATCATTGCGAACAGCAAGTTGTGCAATACTGTATTTACCTGTATCGGATTGGTACCAGCATTTGCAATAATGCCCAAAACCCAGCAGCCATGAGAATGAATGTCTACCTCTGTCCTCTCTCCACAGACGAACGCTCTTTACCTGGCTGCATTTCAACAGTGGGCTTCACAGTTTTCAAATGTCAAGATTGTCAGCGATCAGACAAGAAGCAATTCTGTAAATATGTTTTTTATAATTTATCACTGACAGAAGAACTGACAACATAACTATTAACTACCAATTACCAGAGTCGCAATTTTGATGACTTTGGATCGGATCGGCCGCTGATATTTGCCAAAAAATGCGTATCGGCAAGGCATGGGAAAATGCCGATCCAGATCCAGTTTAAAAAAAAAATCTGGTCCGTGTTTTTCAACGCACCGATTTAAATAATACATTCCACTTTTCTGCTGCTCCCTAAATTCCGTTCCGCGTTTTCCAGCACATCTTCAACACATCCACAGGTCTGTGTCCTAACCGTCCTAATCGGAAGCGGATGCCGGTTCATGGTTTGGAAAGGCGAGCGGAAGTTACCGGTAAAAATGGCAGCTGTGTGGGATTATTTTACCCTACAAAACGAAAAAGATGAAGAGGTGGAGTGCAAAACATGCCACAATAAAGTCAAGGGTGGTGGTAAAGTTGTAAGACATTTTAATACAACAAATCTGATCAAGCATTCAGCGAAATACCACCGTAAAGAATATTGTAATAATCCCAGGAATGTAGGCTCATACGTCTTCTTTATTTGTCTTGTCTTTATTGTACAAGATGCCATTCAACCACACAACAGCTCCAATGTGCGTCTATTCCCTTTCCCGACAAAACTCGAACCAACACTTCCTATCAACCATGTCACTTCCCTAACTTCTCCGGAAGTCCCGCCCCCCAGCCAAAGCCATTGGCTAACACCCCGTAGCCAGCCGCTCTTGGGTGTTAGCCCTGCTCTTCAGGGGATTTTATTGAAGTGTCTGATGTTGTTACATATATATATATATATATATATATATATATATATATATATATATATATATATATATATATATATATATATATTGTATGTATGTATATTGAAAAGTGATGGAGTTCAGCAAACACGGCCTCAACTGTAATATTCATTATTCCTTTTGAATGCTTAGTCGATACAATTGTGAATATCTTTTCCATGTGTTTAATTTGCATTGCTGCATAATCACCTGGTCGTGTTTTAGCAACCGCGAATCAATGTCAAAGACAGCATGCAATATTAATGTGTAAGCACTTCTTGTGCTTTCTCTCTAATTAGAAATGACTTAACAATTACATTTAACATAAACTGTATTAGGAATGTAACAATTAACGGTATAATGATAAACAATGCTAAAACTTTATACAGTTAGTGTTACCGTTTTGAATGAAAGCTATCATAAAATTGTGATTGATAACCGTTTGATAAAGTCACAGAACGGTGACACTGCTTAAGCAAAATCATAATGGCTTGCTTATATGCTAACATGAAAATAAGATAAATTAAACTCTTTGCCCATTAAATATATGACATTCCCCAATCTACACTTGAATAAAAAACATTACTGTATGAGCAACTAAGATATTAAATTGTATTATTATTTATGTTAAACCGTCAGTGAGGTCAGTCTTGTGAGTAACAACTCTCTCGTCCTTGCATACATTTTAATTTTTAAGTTAAAGCAAGAACAATAATAATAGTCATTTGTACTTATACAACTGGATTTTTATAATTGAGACTGTCATATAATTATACATATATGTTAAATACAGTGATCTTTCACTAGGACCGTCTTGGTGCTGTAGCCTGCCTGCATCTTGCAGTAAGACACTTCAAGATAGAAGACCATATTGTCGTTATTGGAGGGTGAGTAAACTCTGCATTTAATATTTGTAATTCATGAAGAGAACGTTGATGATGGTATTTCTTTGAATCCCACACAGTGACACCCTCTTCAAAGAGGACTTCAGTCTTAGTAAAATTGACGCAAGATTTTTTGAGCTCCAGGCGAAGTGTGAGGATAACTGTATGATTCTCTCCTATCAGTGCAAGGATGATGGTGAGTTTTTTTTATGCTTTGTATACAGCAATGGTTCTCCAACTTTTTTCACCAAGTACCAACTCAGAAAACACTGGGCTTTCCAAGTATCACCATGTTATGTCATGTTATGCCCTCTTGGTATTAAACGACCTTCTCCTCATCACTGACTCTGGGAAATGTGCTGCACTGGTTCTCCTGGACCTCAGTGCAGCGGTCGATACTATAGACTATACTGATCTCCTGGACCGCCTCCAACATGGGGTCGGCATCACTAACACAGCCCTGTCCTGGTTTACGTCCTACCTCAACAACAGAACCTTCTCTGTGAACATAGCCAACCATTCCTCCCGCTGTGCCACACTCACCTGTGGGGTCCCTCAAGGCTCAATACTGGGTCCCATCCTGTTCTCCATCTACATGCTCCCCCTCAGCCAAGTCATTCATCGCCATAAAATTTCCTTTACTATACTCAAATCTATCTTCCACTCAAGACAGACGATCCCTCTGGGCTGGACCTTTTGAGTGCTTGCGGGACATAAAGGAGTGGATGTCTCAAAGCTTCCTGCAGCTCAATGACACTAAGAGTGAAATTCTTCTGTTTGGCAACTCCACCTCAGTCAGTCAGATCAGAAAGAATTTGGGAAGTTTGGCCACTCTTGAAAAACCCCATGTCAAAAACCTTGGGGTCATATTCGACCCAGACCTCAAGTTTGACAAGCAAGTGAAATCTGTGGTGCAATCCTGTTTTTTCCAACTACGCACCATAGCCAAGATCAAGTCTTTCCTCTCCCCCAGTGACCTACGGAGGGTCGTGTTGATGCTCATCTTTTTTAGACTGGACTATTGCAATGCCCTTTATGCTGGGGTCACCGACAAGACCATCCATGGCATGCAGCTAGTACAAAATGCAGCTGCTAGGCTGGTGACAGGCGCAAAAATGAGGGAACACATTTCTCCCATCCTCTCCTCCCTTCACTGGCTCCCAGTGAAGCGCAGAGTGAAATTTAAGATCGTCACGTATGTCTTGAAAGCGCTCAATGGTCTCGCCCAAGCTTACATTAAAGATCTCCTGGACCAACCCACCAGCTCCAGGCTTGGTCGTTGCCTTAGATCGGACAACCAGATGACCCTGAAGGTCCCACGGTCAAACCTAGTGACAAAGGGAGACCGTGCTTTCTCAGTGATGGCACATAGGCTATGGAATAAGCTCCCTCTGAATATTAAGTCCGCCACTACTCTGGACTCTTTCAGAGCACAACTTAAAACTCACCTCTTTACCACAGATGACTTTTGATTTATGTGTTCATTGTGAGTCTTAAATGTTTAGTTTAGATTCCTTTGTGTGTCTCAGTCTCTGTTTCTGTTTTTTTGTTTTTTTTTGTTTCTCCACTCGGGCTGCGCCCCCGGGCTGATGTAACACTTGGTTGGGGGGCGCATAATAAATGAAAATAATGTAACATAACATCACCATAATGACCAACATTAAAATACAGTTGCGTAGTAGGCCTAAATATTCATTCAAAACAAGGCAAATACCAAGTACGGTATATTTAATTGTTTTGGGCCACTGTGATATTACACACAGTTTGAACAGTAGCATTCTGTTTGGATATTTTATTAAGTGATTCTTTGGCGTACCATTAACAGTTTGAGAATCACTGATAACAGTATAGTCTGGGATAGGGGTGTCCATAAACAACTTTTTCACTTCCGATATTAATCCGATAGAATATCAGCAGGAATCATAGTACATACTTTTGTTATTTTGTAGTGTGGAATGTTAGAAAATGTTTGATCAGGTGAAATTACTCAGAGAGCAATGGCACGTATAAAAACACTAACTTTATAACAGATTTATGCTTTTGAAGTGGAGTGTTCATTTGTGTTTTGGCGACATCTCGTGGTAATAAATTCATTAAGTTAAGGTTTGTTAATGGATACTTTCTAATACTTTTCAAAACAAGGCCACTGGCCTTGACAATATCCCCTCCAGATTCCTCAAGGACTCTGCCACCACTATTGCCCCAATCATTACACACATAATAAACCTCTCAATTAAACAAGGCCAAGTACCAAAAGATTTCAAGATAGCAAGACTAACTCCCCTTTTTAAAAAAGGAAGCAAATTAGAACCTAGTAACTACCGACCTGTTGCTATTCTCAGTTCCATTTCGAAAGTAATGGAAGAAATAGTTTATGAACAGGTCGATAGATACCTTGCCACTAAAAAACTCATGTACAAATTCCAATCCGGCTTCAGAACTAACCACTCCACTGACACATGCCTTTTCTATCTGACCGACCACATCAAACATGAGGTGGACGCGGGCAAATACTGCGACATGGTCATGCTGGATCTTCAGAAGGCCTTTGACACTGTTAACCACGCTATACTGTTGGATAAGCTCAGAGCAATCGGATTTGATAAAACCTCATCGCGGTGGGGAGGAAACAGGTGGTAGAGGTGAACGGCACCCTGTCCCCCCCTCTCAGTAATCTTTGGAGTCCTCAAGGCAGTATATTAGGGCCTTTACTGTTCCTAATATATGTAAACGACATGTCATCAGCATGCGACTGTGAATTGTTCCTGTTTGCGGATGACTCGGCCCTGCTGGTATTTGGCAAGGACAAATCACAGGTGGAAAAATCCTCAGTGCCGAACTCTGTAGAATTTGCACCTGGCTCGCTGACAATAAGCTATCCATACACTTAGGTAAAACGGAATCCATCCTATTTGGGTCCCAAATCAACCTTAAGAAAGTCAGTGACATCACTATTAAAGTGGGTGACATTGTTATCACCAGGAAAGATGAGGTCACCTACCTAGGTTCCATTCTAGAGGCTAATCTTTCCTGTGATAAAATGGCAACCAAGGTAATCAAAAAGGTCAACCAACGAACAAGATTTCTCTACAGAATCTTCTCTCTGGTCAACAAAAGCACCATGAAGATTCTAGCGGGAACTCTCATTCAACCCTTTTTCGATTACGCATGCACCTCCAAAACCCTCAAACATCCCAGAACAAGCTAGTCAGGTTACTTCTAGACCTCCACCCCAGATCACACCTCACTCCTACCCACTTCTCCAAAGTGGACTGGCTCAGGGTGGAGGACAGAGTAAAACAACTTGCACTGAGTTTGTCTATAAAATTCGCTACATCTCCCTGATACCAAAGTACATGTCAAACTACTTCCAGAACGTAAATGAACGCCAGAACCACAACACCAGGGGGAGCTCCACAAACCACGTCAAACCCAGATTCCGATCTAACAAAGGTCTTAACTCATTCTCCTTCTATGCCACATCAATATGGAATGCACTCCCAACAGGTGTAAAAGAAAGTGCATCTGTATCCTCCTTCAAAACCGCACTATAAGAACACCTCCAGGCAGCTACAACCCTAGCCTAATCCCCTCCCCCCACCACATCCCACCTCCCCGGATTGTAAATAACCAAATGTAAATAATCAAATGTATTATACTTGTTCTTATGCTTTCTGAGCTCACTATGGTCACCGCTCGCTGTACATATCCTACCAAGTCAGACCTACACTGTTTCAATGTCCATTTCTCAGATTATATAATTGTTGATGACTGAAGTGCTGATAGCAACCCAACCTAATCCCCCCTCGTCCGAACCCCCTCCACATCCCACCCCCCGGATTGTAAATAATGTAAATAATTCAATGTATATACTCTGATGATTAACTTGTGTGATGACTGTATTATGATGATAGTATATATTTGTACCATGAATTGATTAATGTGGACCCCAACTTAAGTTGAAAAACTTATTTGGGTGTTACCATTTAGTGGTCAATTGTACGGAATATGTACTGTACTGTGCAATCTACTAATAAAAGTTTCAATCAACCAATGGATACTTTGTATTATGTTAAGTAATGTGCAGCTATAATTATTTGATACTTGTTTGTGTTGACAAATGTGGTATTTTAGACCACAATATTGTTCCATAAAGGACACTTACTAGTTTGTCTGGTTTGTGTGCTGAGCTGTTGTGTAGCTTTTAGTAGCCTAAAACCCACCATGTTTACCTTTTTCTAAGTGACTTGACTAAAGCAAAGACCAAACGTGTGTGCTTATTGGAGGACATTTAGATGTTAACTGGCTGCCCAGCTTTGCACAAGCTGCATGACTGTGTATATCACATCTTATATTGGAGATTTTAGATGCAAGCAGGTATCATCTTATACTAGTTATTTGGATGATATCTGATTGGGACACCCCCAGTCCTGGGTAGATGATTTAGCATTCTAATGTTTTTCCCTGTGGGCTTCTCTTTGTACAGAAACGCAAAAATACGGAATAGTGGAAGTGGAAAGTGACCTTCGAGCCAAATGTATGAAGGAAAAACCGCTGCCCAACGAGACTAAGTCAAGAAGAGCAGTAAGTTCACTCGACGTGATAAACCAGGAGTGTCAAACGTACGACCCGAGGGCCGTATCAAGCCCGCGAACAGGTTTTATCCGGCCCGCGGGATGAGCTTGCTAAGACTAAAAATTAACCTGAAATTTTTGAATGAAAGAAACTGCTGTTCTAAATGTGTCCACTGGATGTCGCAATAGCAATTATTTGTATCTTTGTAGATGATGCTACATATGTACAAAATAACCCACGTGATGTTAGTACATCAGTCAAAAAAAACTCAAACTACATAAATAACATACTGTAATTTATCTTGATAGCTTGAAAATGAACACCAATGAGTTAAGTCCTGCGCCCCCCGTGACCTCAAAAGGGACAAGCGGTAGGAACTGAATGGATGGATGGAGTTGACCGATGAACATTATCACATAATTTATTCAAATATAAATCCATCCATCCATTTTCTACCGCTTATTCCCTTTGGGGTCGCGGGGGGCGCTGGAGCCTATCTCAGCTACAATCGGGCGGAAGGCGGTGTACACCCTGGACAAGTCGTATAAATAACGACAAATAAATGATAGAATACTATTAACCGTAGCATGTAAGTGTAAAAAAAACCCCAACAACATTATGATTTGTACATTTTCTGAATGTGGTTGTTGTATTTTTAAACAAAGATCTGAAGTTGTCTTTATTTTTAAGTTATCGTGCCGTGATTTTACCACTAGGGAGTATATTTTTCTCCATGTGGCCCCCGATCTAAAATGAGTTTGACACCCCTGTGATAAACCCTAATCATGTAGTTTTTTTGTGGTATAAATTTGATAGGCAACCAGATTAAACGCATAAACTGTGACCATTTATGAACATTGTTAAAAAAGTTTTGTTTGAGCACAATCTAATTGTCATCTTGCCCATCTGTGAATGTTACACTGGCACGCAAACTAGGATTGTTCCCATTGATCGGCCCGTATCAGTATTGGCCAATTTTCATGAAAAAAGTATGCGTTTGCCACTGCCGATTAATGCCGATCACTAACGCCGATCCTGTTTGGCTAATATTTTTTTTAATTTTTAGTCCTCAGGCGGACAAGTTAACAGCTAATTATGTGTCTCTATAAACCAGGTGTCCCCAAACTTTTTGACTCGGAATAGATTAGAAAGGACACATTTTTTGTTAAAACTTAAGACTTCCCGCCGGCCGGATTTTGTACGTAGTTTGGGGACCCCTGATCTAAACTTTCTGCCGGGTATTTTTTTCTATACTTTTATTGTAATATTTTCAGAATGTGTTTGGTTCTATTTTTGGCCAAAGTAAGACAAAGAAAACAATCTGAAGTTGTCTTTATTTTTTAGTTTTAATGCCATGATTTTAATAGTCCGGCACGCGTGTGCACAGATTTCCCTCCATGCGGCCCCTGAGCTAAAATGAGTCGGACACCCTCCCTGATGTACAGTATTACAGTATATGTAACAGCTGCAGTAAAATAAAAGGGCGGCATAAAATAGAGAGTAGATCCAGCAGAAAATATACATTATAAACAAAGAGAGGTAGCTAACATAGAAGCGGTCGGACAAATTGAAAATAAACTTGAGACTGCCCGGGGGCCGGTATTTGGACGCTGGCGGGCCGTTGTTTGGGGACCCCTGCTATAAACAGTGTGGAGACACTCCCCATGTAATAATAATTGCCTTTATTACGGCAAATAAACAGCATTTTGTAATATCTTGGGTATCATCACTGTAAGACAAGGCTAAACATGTTACAAACCAAGCACAAGCTAAGTCAAGCTAATAGCTACAGCATACTTGCCTACCCTCCCAGATTTTCCGGGAGACTCCCGAAATTCAGCGCCTCTCCCGAAAACCTCCCGGGACAAATTTTTGTGTCGACAGCCTGTTTTCACGTCCGCTTTCCCACAATATAAACAGTGTGCCTGCCCAATCACGTTATAACTGTAGAATGATCGAGGGCGAGTTCTTGGTTTCTTATGTGGGTTTATTGTTAGGCAGTTTCATTAACGTCCTACCAGCGCGGTAACAACACACAACAGCAGTCACGTTTTCGTCTACCGTAAAGCAGTTTGTCTGCCGTAAACAGCAATGTTGTGACACTCTTAAACAGGACAATACTGCCATCTACTGTACATGCATATGTGACAATAACATCTACGGCTTTTAGAGAGTGCAGTGCACAACTGCGCACACAACAAGGAGACGAAGCAGAATGCATCATCAGAGAGGGTGTTCAGCATGGTTAGAAAAATAGTGACAGAGAATAGATCAATTCTGCTGTAAATATACTCCTCCCCTCTAAACCAGGCCCCTAAGCCCCCCCCAGAAACAACAAAAGTAGAAATAATTGCTTCGTATACTTTTAGAAGTGCAGATAGAACCATGTTACAGCAGAAAGTAAGAAGTTACTAACAGGAAATTAACAAGTAGATTAATAAGAGTTAGATTATATTACAACTGTTGATGTCTCAGCATTGTGACAGTACACACTCAACACGTATTAGGATTCATCATTTAGTGCTGTCGACACCAAGGGTATTATTATGTATCTTCGACACTGGAGCGATTAGGTCAATATTTTTATTTTCTTAAAATATTTTTGCTGTTGTTTTTGTTTACAAATTCAGGGAATAATTCCTGGACTTCAAGGGCAAAAAGGATTTCAATGAGTAGCAGATTGTAGTTTTTGTTTTTCATTCAGTTTAGTTATTGTGTACAATTGACTTTGTTAAGTTCAAACAATTGTATGTAATAAAAACAAAAGAACAAGGAACTAGTTTAAATACTGAGTGTGTAGAAAAGCGCTATATAAATCTAATCAATTATTATTAAATATTGTGCTGATATTATTGAACTGTCAGTTGCACTCCCCATAAATACATAGAAACATTTACAGTTAATACATGCTATCGGTATTGGCAAATCTCACTCATGGATGATCGGTGTCGGAATCGGCAGCATAAAACCCTAATCGGAACTAGGGCTGGGCGATATATCGATATACTCGATATATCGCGGGTTTGCCTCTGTGCGATATAGAAAATGATTATATCGTGATATTGGAGTATACGTTGTCACGCAGTTGCTTTTAGCTGCGGGCATTACACTACAGGCGTTTCTCACTCTTTCTAGTCTCCTTCTCACAGGGGCGTAAAACAAGCCCACCTTCTTACATACATCACATACTGTCGCGCGTCTAGCGTCACACGCCCTCGCCCAGCAGAGAGGTAGCAGCATGGCTAACGTTAGCTGAGGCAGGTGGTACAAGCGGAGTGGTGCGAGTGACAAGGTGCGAATCTGATCACAAATGGAGGAAGAACAATTAATGTTCACAGTAATATGCAACAGTAATATACAAAGTATGCAGCAGAAGTGTTGCTACAAAAGGTAGCAGCCAACGTTCCCTCTAAGGTGCGCGCCTGCGCAATTGCGCACTGCTCAAGCGTCCTCTGCGCACAGCAAATATATGCCGCGCACCAAATCAAATCCCATCTGAATTCTAAACAAAATAAACACATAATTTATTCTGTGTAATTTTGCAATGCAACTCTGAGTGACAGTGACAACAAGCGGCCCTAACGGTGTTAGTCAACACCGTTCAATTGAACACCGTTCAATTATTGTAACGTCTATCGAGATCTTCGAGGACGGGAATTATATCGATCACTTTATTGAGGAAAACTGTTTATATTCTGCCATAACCACACCAAAAACATGAGTAAAAAACGTATATCTCGAAAAACTAGTAATTTTCTGCCGTAAAAACCAGGCCAAACCCAACTTGTCATCTGACACCAACACACATATGTACCACTAAGCTACTGGTGCGTTTATGGCCACACAAAAAGTCGGACAACTCAAACACCGCACAAAGTTAGACTATGACTCCTCAGTCATACGTGTGCTTATTCTACTGTCATTTATTATTCATGTTAATTTATTGATAATAATCATGGAATGCTGTTACTAGAGAAAGTTACAGGAATGCACACTTCATCCTATGCTTACATTTCATTGTGCAACATGAGGATGTTTAAGGGGAACTAAATGTGATCTCTGAAAGGGGTACAAATGATTTCCAAAGCAGGACCCCCACCCAGGCATATTGTACAATACTAATCCATAGCTTATGAAAAACAATATTTTTTTTATTTTCATTACAAGTGGGCCAAATCACTAATATTACAAAATAATCTCATGAAAATGACTCTTCTCATTTGAGTGTTATTATAAAAGATTGGTTTGAGACAGGTGTGCTGCTGGTATTGCCACGTGTGATGTTGCTCACATGTGCTCCACTGAATGCTCAGGGAGTTTTTGTGTTTGCTCAGACATATGAACAATTAGAGGGAACATTGGTAGCAGCACTACTAATTTGTTCTTTCATTTAAAAAGTCACCCGCGTGAGAATGAAGAGTGCTTGAAACTCCGCACGTTAACATCTCCGGCCGGTGCCACACCCAAAAAAATGCAGAAACAACCTGCACTTACAAATGAGCCTGACGTCTTCCATTTACAGATCAACACCATATGAAAAACATAGTCACAAACACAAGGAGATAACGTCCGCAGTAACTTATTACATAGCGAAGGACATGGCCCCATAAACATCATCTATGCAACATTTTGACCAGAGAACCAACATTACATGTTATGTGGACCACAAGAAAGTGTTTTACATTTAGAAAAATAATAATAATATGACTCCTTTAATGCGCCCTATTATATGCATCAAGTGTTCATTCAAGGCTAAGGCAAAATATCGAGATATATATATCGTATATCGCGATATGGCCTAAAAATATCGAGATATTAATAAAAGCCAAAATCGCCCAGCCCTAATCGGAACACCCCTAGTGCAAAACCCAAACACATCACAACATGTACACAAACAATAAATGATTAGGTGCAACGTTACATGTCTGATAGTGATATCACTCTGCTTCAGCAGATTTAATAAATTGTATGTTTAAATGTAGCCAGTAATATTGTGTACCAGTTCAAGTATTGTTTATACCAAGAATCTTTTCTAGTACTTCAATAATTCCAACAGTGAAAACACTAATCACTTTCATTGTTGCCTTTACCATTTAGTGTCCTTGTTTCTATATGCTGTCAAAGAAAGTCCTCCCTCTACTGGACACCTTCCTCGAGGAAAAAAAGGTTTGTTTGCTCTAATATTATGAAGCTTGCATGACCTAAAATTCTCACTATTTAGCTACTTATTGCAAACAATATTTTCTTCATGCAGAATGCTCGTATTGAGGAAAAAGATGCACCTGGAAACTTTGTGTCCTGGCTCATCCCAAGGCAAGTACAAGGCATTCTAATGAACTGGTGGAGAAGCAAGGTTATAGAAATGTTTATGACGTTTACAAATTATGTAACCCCTCCCCGTTTCTACTGTCTTTTGCAGAGCGCCGGTATATGTATATCAGATCTCTGGGCGTTTCGATGTTGGAAACTTGGTTTCCTATAGAGAGTGCGACCTTTATTTTAAGGAAAAACTGCATAACACCAAGACATACATGATGTAGACCACAGGTGTCAAACTCAAGGCCCGGCGGCCAGATCTGCCCCGCCACATCATTTCTTATGGCCCGCAATCTATCTTTTATTCCTAAATGTATTCGTCCTTTCCATTTTGACCCCAAAAATATATGTACTGCGTAAAATGGCATACCTATTCAACTTTGATGTTATCCAATATTGCAACAATAATTGTGGTACCATACTTCACAAACAAATGTTTTTGTTCATTTACAAGTAAATTCATTGTACAGTAAAGTTCACAATAGTTTTTACTAGAAATGTCCGATAATATCGGCCTGCCGATATTATCGGCCGATAAATGCGTTAAAATGTAATATCGGAAATTATCGGTATCGTTTTTTTTGTTTTTGTTTTTTTAAAATTTTATTAAATCAACAAAAAAAACACAAGATACACTTACAATTAGTGCACCAACCCAAAAAATCTTCCTCCCCCATTTACACTCATTCAAACTCATTCACACAAAAGGGTTGTTTCTTTCTGTTATTAATATTCTGGTTCCTACATTATGTATCAATATATATCAATACAGTCTGCAAGGGATACAGTCCGTAAGCACACATGATTGTGCGTGCTGCTGGTCCACTAATAGTACTAACCTTTAACAGTTAATTTTACTAATTTTCATTAATTACTAGTTTCAATGTAACTGTTTTTATATTGTTTTACTTTCTTTTTTATTCAAGAAAATGTTTTTAATTAATTAATCTTATTTTATTTTATTAATTTTTTAAAAAGTACCCTATCTTCACCATACCTGGTTGTCCAAATTAGGCATAATAATGTGTTAATTCTACAACTGTATATATCGGTTGATATCGGTATTGATTGATATCGGTATCGGTAATTAAAGAGTTGGAAAATATCGGAATATCGGATATCGGCAAAAAGCCATTATCGGACATCCCTAGTTTTTACCGCATATTACTGTAAATTGAAAAAACTACCACCGTTTTTTTTTTACGGTAAAGTTCTTTTGACCATGGCAGTTTATTTTATTTTTTTTACCGTACAACCTATGGTTGTTGTTTTTACAATGCATTACTGTAAATGGAAAAACGGTACCACATTTTTTGCTGTAAAAAAACTGGCAGCTAAATTGCCAGAATTAAAAAACAGTAGTACTGTTTTTTTAATTCTTGCAATTAATATTGTTTAAAAAAAACACCATACATTTTACAGTCAAATTCTGGCGATTGAGCTACCAGTTTTTTCTGTTAAAAACAGGTAGTACTGTTTTTCCATATTTTACAGTAAAGTTCTGGTGACTGAGTTGCCATTTTCATGGTAAAATCTAAAGGTTTTTTTTCATTTTACAGTGTACATAAAAAATATATAAGAATAAAATGCGTAGGCAAATTCATACATCATTCACTGTTTCAAGAGGCCCTGCAAGGGAAGCCATAAGTGCATTGTGGCCCTCAATGAAAAGGAGTTTAAGACCCCTGATGTAGAGAACTGTTTCCTAAATTTTACTTAGCAAAGGCACGTATTATAGGCTATGTTCACACAAATACTTTTACAATACTATTTTTACAACGCATATTTTTTTGTCCGTTATAACAGCTTTTAGAAATCTGCGGCCAGAGTGGAAATTTTCAAAAAACTTCAGTGGTACAAAACACATTGAGTACACCTTGTGTTTTTATTTTTGTAAATAAACACAATATAGAATCTTATTTTGTTTCGATGGTGAGAAGAGGTGCCGGGAACGAGATGAAGCGAGAGTGGATGACACCTAGGTTAACTTTTGGTTTCATTAGACAACGCCCAAACAACTACGCCAGGGAGGGACATCAAGAGGACAAAAGCACGTGAGCAGAGGGACAATCAAAAGAGAACACGCTAAACGTTGTAGGGCATGGTCTTCTTTCTCTTCAGTGCTGGTATTTCTGTACTTACTCTATTTATAGAATAAATTGGTCAAATTCAACTTTAGTCTCCTTGTTTTATTCAGACAGTTGTTATGACAAAATAAACAAAATGGAAAGCACAAACGTACAAACTCCGTTTCCATATGAGTTGGGAAATTGTATGTAAATATAATATAAATATATAAATATAAACGGAATACAATGATTTGCAAATCATTTTCAACCTATATTCAGTTGAAGACAACATATTTGATGTTCAAACTGATCAACTTTTTTTTTTGTTGCAAATAATCATTAACCTACTCAGTGGCCTAGTGGTAACCTACTCAGTGGCCTAGTGGTTAGAGTGTCCGGCCTGAGATCGGTAGGTTGTGAGTTCAAACCCCGGCCGAGTCATACCAAAGACTATAAAAATGGGACCCATTACCTCCCTGCTTGGCACTCAGCATCAAGGGTTGGAATTGGGGGTTAAATCACCAAAAATGATTCCCGGGCGCGGCAACCACTGCTGCCCACTGCTCCCCTCACCTCCCAGGGGGTGATCAAGGGTGATGGGTCAAATGCAGAGAATAATCTCGCCACACCTAGAGTGTGTGTGTGACAATCATTGGTACTTTAACTTTTTAACTTTAACTTTAACTTTAGAATTTGATGCCAGCAACACGTGACAAAGAAGTTGGGAAAGGTGGCAATAAATACTGATAAAGTTGAGGAATGCTCATCAAACACTTATTTGGAACATCCCACAGGTGAACAGGTAAATTGGTAACAGGTGGGTGCCATGATTGGGTATAAAAGTAGATTCCATGAAATGCTCAGTCATTCACAAACAAGGATGGGGCGAGGGTCAGCACTTTGTCAACAAATACGTGAGCAAATTGTTGAACAGTTTAAGAAAAACCTTTCTCAACCAGCTATTGCAAGGAATTTAGGGATTTCACCATCTACAATCCGTAATATCATCAAAGGGTTCAGAGAATCTGGAGAAATCACTGCACGTAAGCAGCTAAGCCTGTGACCTTTGATCCCTCAGGCTGTAATGCATCAACAAGCGACATCAGTGTGTAAAGGATATCACCACATGGGCTCAGGAACACTTCAGAAACCCACTGTCAGTAACTACAGTTGGTCGCTACATCTGTAAGTGCAAGTTAAAACTCTCCTATGCAAGGCGAAAACCGTTTATCAACAACACCCAGAAACGCCGTCGGCTTCGCTGGGCCTGAGCTCATCTCAGATGGACTGATACAAAGTGGAAATGTGTTCTGTGGTCTGACGAGTCCACATTTCAAATTGTTTTTGGAAACTGTGGACGTCGTGTCCTCCGGACCAAAGAGGAAAAGAACCATCCGGATCGTTATAGGCGCAAAGTTGAAAAGCCAGCATGTGTGATGGTATGGGGGTGTATTAGTGCCCAAGACATGGGTAACTTACACATCTGTGAAGGCGCCATTAATGCTGAAAGGTACATACAGGTTTTGGAGCACCATATGTTGCCATCCAAGCAACGTTACCATGGACGCCCCTGCTTATTTCAGCAAGACAATGCCAAGCCACGTGTTACATCAACGTGGCTTCATAATAAAAGAGTGCGGGTACTATACTGGCCTGCCTGTAGTCCAGACCTGTCTCCCATTGAAAATGTGTGGCGCATTATGAAGCCTAAAATACCACAACGGAGACCCCCGGACTGTTGAACAACTTAAGCTGTACATCAAGCAGGAATGGGAAAGAATTCCACCTGAGAAGCTTAAAAAATGTGTCTCCTCAGTTCCCAAACGTTTACTGAGTGTTGTTAAAAGGAAAGGCCATGTAACACAGTGGTGAACATGCCCTTTCCCAACTACTTTGGCACGTGTTGCAGCCATGAAATTCTAAGTTAATTATTATTTGCAACACAAAAATAAAGTTTATGAGTTTGAACATCAAATATCTTGTCTTTGTAATGCATTCAATTGAATATGGGTTGAAAAGGATTTGCAAATCATTGTATTTCGTTTATATTTACATCTAACACAATTTCCCAACTCATATGGGAACGGGGTTTGTATATAGACAGGCAAAATTGAGCGTTTTTTGGTTTTGGCCACAAACAATCAACAGGGGCTGGTGCGACCTTTTACGCAGCTACCGAAAGGGCGCAAACTTTCCATCCATCCATTTTTCTAGCGCTTGTCCCTCTCGGAGTCGCACAGGGTGCTGGAGCCTATCTAAGCTGCATTCGGGCGGAAGGCGGTGTACACCCTGGACTTTTCAATGTATTGTAAACATTTTTCCTGCCCGCTTCTGTCTTTTAGCCCGTGATGACGTACTAAAAGACTGAACACTACCCCTCACATAACTATTAGCTTTGTGTCTGGTCAACTAATGATAACAATTTGGCTCAGTACAACTTCTTAACGTTAGCTATCATTGACTGTAAATCATAACGGTATTGAAAATTGTTAGTTGCTTCTGTAACTGCTTTTGTGTACGTGTGCACGAAAGCAGTCACAGTTCAATAAATTAGTAATTGTGAAAAATAGACATTTAAAAATATGTTTTATCAAGCCAAAAATTGTAACAAAAGCGGTGTTCTTGTTACGTGTTTTGGTTTGACAGAGGTCATTTCGAGCAAGTTAAGGACAGCCCCTTTAATGTCAAGTTTTATTCGAACCCAACATAATAGAACATTAGCAATGAAGTTACCGATTTATGCCTCACAACAGGCACTGCTGATTTAAAAAAGTATTCATGCTAATAATAAACAATGTAGAACTATGTACACCAGGTCTATTCAAAAGGCCAATTCTGGCCCGGGAATGACACCATTCCGGCCCAGGAGTTATTTCAATGTCAATCAATCAATCAATGTTTATTTATATAGCCCTAAATCACAAGTGTCTCAAAGGGCTGCACAAGCCACAACGACATCCTCGGTACAGAGCCCACATAAGGGCAAGGAAAAACTCAACCCAGTGGGATGTCGATGTGAATGACTATGAGAAACCTTGGAGAGGACCGCATATGTGGGTAACCCCCCCCCCCCCTCTAGGGGAGACCGAATGCAATGGATTTCGAGTGTGTCTGACATAATATTGTGAGAGTCCAGTCCATAGTGGATCCAACATAATAGTAAGAGTCCAGTCTATAGTGGGGCCAGCAGGAAACCATCCGAGCGGAGACGGGTCAGCAGCGCAGAGATGTTTCCAACCGATGCACAGGCGAGCGGTCCACTCCGGGTCCCGACTCTGGACAGCCAGCACTTCATCCATGGCCACCGGACCTGTGTGTCTCCCCCTCCACAAGGGAGAGGGGAGCAGAGGAGAAAGGAAAAGAAACGGCAGATCAACTGGTCTAAAAAAAGGGGGGTTATTTAAAGGCTAGAGTATACAAATGACTTTTAAGATGGGACTTAAATGCTTCTACTGAGGTAGCATCTCTAACCCTCAAATCTCAAAACTTTTAGAGATAAATATTTTCATAGCAAATTCTAAAAACAGGAGTTTGCTCCTGTTGTATAGACGAACTTGGATTACTGTAAACACATTGGCAGATCCTTGCATTGATATTTTAACCTTGCTAGCAAACATAGCACACCGAGCGCCAAACCTGTGATTTGCTTAACTGAGGTGTTCCTCAAGGCACCTCTTTAAGTCCTCTCCTTTTGGGCAGTAAAAACATTTTTTAGTAATGTGATTTATGTAACTAAGGTGTTGTAGCCTGTTTACTTCAGATGCTGTCAGTAGTCATTTGTTCAACAGCTTCTTTATACTAGTGGCATACTTGCCAACCTTGAGACCTCCGATTTCGGAAGGGGGCGGGGGGCATGGTTGGGGGCGGGGCGTGGTTAAGAGGGTAGGAGTATATTTACAGCTACAATTCACCAAGTCAAGTATTTCACATATATATATATATATATATATATATATATATATATACACACACATATATATATATATATATATATATATACAAGAAATACTTGACTTTCAGTGAATTCTAGCTATAAATATATATTTCTTTTATTATATATATATATATATATATATATATATATATATATATATATATATAAAATAAAAACTTGAATTTCAGTGTTCATTTATTTACACATATACACACACATAACACTCATCTACTCATTGTTGAGTTAAGGGTTGAATTGTCCATCCTTGTTCTATTCTCTGTCACTATTTTTCTAACGATGCTGAACACCCTCTCTGATGATGCATTGCTGTGTGGCACGCACAAAAGTGCTTTCATCAAATGCACTAGATGGCAGTATTGTCCTGTTTAAGAGTGTCACAACTTGCTGTTTACGGCAGACGAACTGCTTTACGGTAGACGAAAACGTGACTGCTGTTGTTGCCGCGCTGGGAGGACGTTAATGAAACTGCCTAATAATAAACCCACATAAGAAACCAAGAACTCGCCCTCCATCATTCTACAGTTATAACGTGATTGGGCAGGTATGCTGTTTATATTGTGGGCCTGAATTTCTGGAGATTTTCGGGAGAAAATGTGTCCCGGGAGGTTTTCGGGAGAGACGCTGAGTTTCGGGAGTCTCCCGGAAAATCCGGGAGGGTTGGCAAGTAGGACTAGTGGTGTTCCTCAGAGTTCCATTTTAGGTCCTCTCCTTTTCATCATTTGGGCTATTCAAATGGTGAGTCCTGTTTGAAAAACTTTTGAGGCTCACATTTTTACAGAAGATTCTTTAAAACAGCAGAACGCGCCTGTAACTAACAAAATCAATAGACCAAAATAAATCGTCTACTCTAGAGGACACTGGAATATGCAAAGAATAATAGTTAAGGAAGAGGTCCGGGACACCCCTGCTCTTAGCTTTCTGCAAAGGTGGCCCCCAAAACAATTTAGTTGGCTATCTCTAGTGTACAGTATATTGATGAACAGGAGACTTTATAATGGCAAAAAGTCAACTGTAGTTTGTTTGAATGTTTGGTGAATATGTAGTTTAGTTTTTTTTTAATCCCAAATGACTTTTTGTTTGGAAACACTAAGTGAAATGTAATACTTTCCCATGGCACACATGACTTGCCAAGCACAATGGTTGGGAATCAATAATAAGGAAGAAAGAAACTACCGGTAGTGTCATAAATATCCTACAATCATATAAACATCACCAGACATGATCCAAAAACATGTTTTTATTTGACTAAAATAATTGTTTGGAAGGAATAAACAATGCCTACTCCATTAGGAGCCTTTTGCATCTGTCAGAGGCCTTCTCCCGGCTGTTCTCCATCTTTGCAATGCGGGAGCCGAACTGCATGGCTCTCTTGGGCAAGACGGCAGACGAGCCGAGGCCGAGCTGTCTCGCGGCCAGTCTGAGGAGGAGTTTTTCACCGACGCCTCGGGGAAGTGACAGATCTGCCTTCTCCCACATGGGCAGGGAATTCAAATAACTCACCACACTCTCGTCCAAGTAGGGAAACCTGAGGATTTAACAGTCATACAGTGCCATGTTTACACAAAACAACTGTACTTACAAATGCAGTGCACATGGACTAAATTGTACTAAACTTTCTGGTACAAATGATTGTTTTGATGATAACAGTAATAGAAACAAAAGGGCATTCAATTTATAACGAACAAATATTCACCTAGCCTCTTTTCCATGGTCTGCAATCACCCTGTCATCTCTGCCCAAATTCCTGGAGGAGATCCTACCCAGCTCCATAGCGATTTCCTGGATCAGTCCTTCATGTCCTGATGCCTTGAATCTCATTCTGTGTCTTGAGTAACCCGCTAGCTGCTCATCTGCCCCGATTCCTGTCAAAACGACCTGTATTCCACATAGAGGACATTTAGATTGTCTTGCTCTTGATTGATGTACCATAAATAAAACCTATCACTTGTTATATAGTGCTACATAAAAATTACATTTATTTTTTATTAGTAAGTTAAAATCACCAGTTTTAAGCTTGTATCGTTTCTGGAGAAGGGTACCTTGGCTGATGATGTGAAGATCTTCTGGTTATTGTCTTCTGTGATGAACCCTGTGCCTCTCGCTGCAAACCACACAGCACAGCCAATGCTGTCATCAAGCACAGTGTCCAGTGGATGCAGCAGCTGACAGACCCGTCCATGCCGCCATCTCTGCAGCTCCTCTTGAGTTACATTGACTTCCACAAAATTCCATCGTCTTTCAGGAGCCAAGTCCTGTAACTCCTTGAGCCCTGATTTGCCAGTAATTCTATCTGGGACGTCAAAGGGGCTGGATGTTTGTGATTTGGCGCCGTCGGTCTGTTTACCCTGAGACAGCTTTTTTTTGGTCTTTTGTTTCTTTGTCACCTCTTTCTGCACCTTTGGTGCTTGAAGTTGAAAAGCTACGTTTAGAAGATCTATTGGTTGATGAGCAGGTGTGTGAAAATCTGCCAGAACAGCTAGAATCATAGAATCGATACCGCCTGAGAAAAGTATGGCAACAGGCGCCTGGTCATTGGTCTCAGAGTGATTCTGTGTGCTGAGGGGCAAAGACTGAACACGTCGTCTTACGGATTCGCTGAGAACATCAATAAGCCCTTTCACTTCATCGCTTTTCTTGAATTTGCCTAAAAGCTGCTCAAGATCCTCAACACTTGAATGTTGCTCTAATTTTTTTTCATGCTCATTCAACATCTTTGGGGTCGACCTATTGAGAGGACTAATGGGTGAGCTGAGCAGACCTGACGGGTTCATCAAAACTGTGCAGCTGCGAGGGACTAAATCCTGTGTAGTTTCCAGATAGGTAAAAACAAAATCCTCTTCTGCATGAGACCAAGAATAAAGCTCTATTGAAAATGATCCAGATTCAAAAACCGCATTAAGGTCAATCCTGTACACACCAACTGCCGGGACTTCTTGCCATACAGACTGACCAGGTCCAGAAGTGTTGCCTGCCACAGAGGTCAGAGTCAGGGCTTTTATTTCTGCATCATATTTCCATAGCAAACTGCGTCTGCCGAAGTAATCTCTCCCAAACCACAGGTAATCTTCAGATTTTTGGTAGTAAACAAACGCCCACGGTCCCCTTATAGTGGAAAGGACAGACAAAATCTCTGAAGAGCTGCCGCAAGATGACAGACGCTCCAAGACAACAGCTGTGTCATTCTGGGACGGCAACACTCGTAAGCCTCCAAAAATTTCCCCATTCCACACCAAAACGTTTCCGGTTTTGTCTTCAATTGGCTGAGGCGTCAGAAGACCTCTCATGTGAAGTACATGGGCCGAAAAGAAACACTGGTAGCGATGATTCGAACCAGTAACGAGGCAATCCTTGCTCGAGTTGGGCCCCCTCCTTTTCAAATGTTCAAACACTGCATCGTCTTGCTTCACATGCGCAGGCGAGGGACTCAAAAGACAAAAGATGCCACACATGGTTGCAGAAATTGTCTGCTTTTACATATCCTGAAGTTCCTTCTTCGTGCTATCCAGTTTCTCTGCGGACAAAGTTACATTTGTTATCACCGACATATTAAAGGGGAACATTATCACCAGACCTATGTAAGCGTCAATATATACCTTGATGTTGCAGAAAAAATACTATATATTTTTTTAACCGATTTCCGAACTCTAAATGGGTGAATTTTGGCGAATTAAACGCCTTTCTAATATTCGCTCTCGAAGCGAATATTAGAAAGGCGGGAAGCAATCCGCCATTTTCTCAAACACCGAGTCAAATCAGCTCTGTTATTTTCCGTTTTTTCGACTGTTTTCCGTACCTTGGAGACATCATGCCTCGTCGGTGTGTTGTCGGAGGGTGTAACAACACGAACAGGGACGGATTCAAGTTGCACCAGTGGCCCAAAGATGCGAAAGTGGCAAGAAATTGGACGTTTGTTCCGCACACTTTACCGACGAAAGCTATGCTACGACAGAGATGGCAAGAATGTGTGGATATCCTGCGACACTCAAAGCAGATGCATTTCCAACGATAAAGTCAAAGAAATCTGCCGCCAGACCCCCATTGAATCTGCCGGAGTGTGTGAGCAATTCAGGGACAAAGGACCTCGGTAGCACGGCAAGCAATGGCGGCAGTTTGTTCCCGCAGACGAGCGAGCTAAACCCCCTGGATGTCTTGGCTCACAACAACCCTAGCTTCCCTGGCCTGCTGACATCAACTCCAAAACTGGACAGATCAGCTTTCAGGAAAAGAGCGCGGATGAGGGTATGTCTACAGAATATATTAATTGATGAAAATTGGGCTGTCTGTACTCTCAAAGTGCATGTTGTTGCCAAATGTATTTCATATGCTGTAAACCTAGTTCATAATTGTTAGTTTCCTTTAATGCCAAACAAACACATACCAATCGTTGGTTAGAAGGCGATCGCCGAATTCGTCCTCGCTTTGTCCCGTGTTGCTGGCTGTCGTGTCGTTTTCGTCGGTTTCGCTTGCATACGGTTCAAACTGATATGGCTCAATAGCTTCAGTTTCTTCTTCAATTTCGTTTTCGCTACCTGCCTCCACACTACAACCATCCGTTTCAATACATTCGTAATCTGTTGAATCGCTTAAGCCGCTGAAATCCGAGTTTGAATCCGAGCTAATGTCGCTATAGCTTGCTGTTCTTTCCGCCATGTTTGTTTGTGTTGGCTTCACTATGTGACGTCACAGGAAAATGGACGGGTGTTTAAGGATGGTTAAAATCAGGCACTTTGAAGCTTTTTTTAGGGATATTGCGTGATAGGTAAAATTTTGAAAAAAACTTCGAAAAATATAATAAGCCACTGGGAACTGATTTTTAATGGTTTTAACCATTCTGAAATTGTAATAATGTTCCCCTTTAAATACTACTCACATTCTAGCTGTACAGACATTTGGACAAAAAACAAAAATGACTTACTCTTGCATGAACTCAAGGTCTGCCCTCTGTCAGCCAAGAAGAATATGTTGCTGTTCCTCTGCTGGACATACACTTTCTAAAGGGATATTTTACATAAAAACAAAACAAATCTCAATTTGTCCTACTGGTGTGTCTAAATCAAGAGGATGTATTAAAAATCAATACAATGGCT
Source organism: Nerophis lumbriciformis (assembly GCF_033978685.3). Classification (NCBI taxonomy): domain Eukaryota; kingdom Metazoa; phylum Chordata; class Actinopteri; order Syngnathiformes; family Syngnathidae; genus Nerophis; species Nerophis lumbriciformis. Next base: position 21,077,093 of record NC_084578.2, on the reverse strand, counting down.
TACCCTGCTCTTCTTCAAGTTACACAGCTCGTCCACAGCCACCTTTTGCTCCTTGATCTAACAGTTACAATACAAAGATAAAGTCAAACATAAACCATCTATAAGCTTATCATATTCGTACAATAACATTCAGCTCAGATTTATATTGCAGTAGTGAACTCCCAGTAACCACTAAGCTTGTTCTGGCTGACGATCAGTTCGGTACCTGTTTGTTTAGCTCGTCCTTAAGTGCAGACCATCCTTCTAAGTTGTCGTCATTATTGTAGATATTTGAAGACATTTTAGTATTTAAAAAAAAAAATGCGTGGGTGACCAAAGATTGCTGAGTGGTTCTAGTTTTTCAGACTAGCTATGCGCAAAAAAACGCTTCCGGTTTTGGCGGTTTCTGCTTCCGGTTTATCTTGTTTTTATTTTATTGTCGTCTCTATTTAAAAAAACAAAACATTGGTATTATGTTAGTTCGGTTATATTTAGGTCACTCATCGTGTAGTTTGTTGAACAAATTCTAATTAAAGTGCCTTGTACAGTCATATATTTTATTGTCCAATCGAAAGGGAAAATGGATGATAGATGGAATTTTAAAAAAGTGTGTATTTCCGGTGCAGTTTTGATTGATTGATTGAAACTTTTATTAGTAGATTGCACAGTACAGTACATATTCCGTACAATTGACCACTAAATGGTAACACCCGAATAAGTTTTTCAACTTTAAGTCGGGGTCCACGTTAATCAATGTATGGTACAAATATCAGCATAATACAGTCATCACACAGGTTAATCATTAGAGTATATACATTGAATTATTTACAACCAGGTTGGGTTGCTATCAGCATATCAGTCATCAACAATTATGGTATGGGACACCCTCTTATCAACAATATGATACAAAACTTCAAACCATCATTCAGAACTAAAACAATTTGAACAAATAGACATAGATTAAAAAAATACGTACATATAATATATATTTCATTAGACTTTCCAAATAGTAAACCAAGCTATTAAAACAAAAATATTTTAAAAGAAAAAAGAAAATGTAAAAAATGAAAGGAACGAGAGATAATTATTATTTATTTTATTTTTTCTCAATTTAAAAACTAGAGAAATGGCAAAACTTGTTTGTGGAACAAGGTCTTTAGTGGGTGTGTGTGTGTGTGGGTGGGTGTGCATGGAAATGACAGACAGACACTACCAGCGATGCCGCATCGAACACTACTGCCTATGGCGCTTACGAACCTTAGAGCAGTGGTCCCCAACCACCGGGCCGCGGCCCGGTACCGGTCTGCGGACCGATTTGTAACGGGCCACACAAGAAAAAACAACAACAAAAAAACAACAATGTATTTTTTTTTTTTTTTTTTTTTTAAATTAAATCAACATAAAAAACATAATATATACATTATATATCAATATAGATCAATACAGTCTGCAGGGATACAGTCCGTAAGCACACATGATTGTATTTCTTTATGAAAAAACAAACAACCCCTTTCCGTGGGACACATTTCTGCCTTAGAGGCACCATCTGGAACCGGTGTACATCGCTATCTAGTGACAGGATCAATGAAGTGTCAGCACATTTAATCCATCAAAACTTTCTCAATATTTAACTGATTTTCACGCGTTTTTTAATGCAAACTTCAATGATGCAGTGAAAATGAATTGTCGTATTTTAATATTCACAGTGAGATTAACAATAATACAATATTCAGACTAGACTGTAGACATTTAATTTGCAAACACATATACATGTTTCTATGTGTATACCATATAACCTATGCGTTTTATAACTTACTCGAACCTGTTTTCATACATTATGTTGTAGTGGTACTTATTGGGCTTAATTTTGGTACAATGGGTACTAATTTTGTGCCATCTCATGTGTGCTGGTATGACAAAGGCCCTTGAATATAAACACAACCATATATATTTATATGTATGTATGTATATATAATATATATATATGTATCCATCCATCCATTTTCTACCGCTTGTCTCTTTTGGGGTCACGGGATATATATATATATATATATATATATATATATATATATATATATATATATATATATATATATACAGGTATATATATATATATATATATATATATATATATATATATATATATATATATATATATTTCTACCGATTACCACCTGGTGGTGAGCTGGCTCCAATGGTGGGGGAGGATGCCGGACAGACCTAGCAGGCCCAAACACATTGTGAGGGTCTGCTGGTAACACCTAGCAGAGTCTCCTGTTAGAGAGAGTTTCAATTCCCACCTCCGGAACATGCTTTGAACATGTCACGAGGGAGGCACTGGATATTGAGTCAGAGTGGACCATGTTCCGTAACTGTACTGTCGAGGCGGCTGATTGCAGTTGTGGCCGCAAGGTGGTTGGTGCCTGTCGTGGCGGTAATCCTAGAACCCGCTGGTGGACACCAGCAGTGAGGGATGCCGTCAAGCTGAAGAAAGAGTCCTATTGGCTCATTGGACTCCAGAGGCAGCTGACAGGCACGGACAGGCCAAGCGGTGTGTGGCTTCAGCGGTTGCGGAGGCAAAAACCCGGTCATGGGAGGAGTTCCGGGAAGCCATGGAAAACAACTTCCAGACGGATTAGAAGCGATTCTGGACCACCATCCTCCAACCTCAGGAAGGGGAAGCAGTGCACTGTCAACACCGTGTATGGTGAGGATGGTGTGCTGCTGACCTCAACTGTGGCTGTTGTGGATCGGTGGAGGGAATACTTCGGAGACCTCCTCAATCCCATCAACACGTTTTCCTATGAGGAAGCAGTGCCTGGGGAATCTGTGGTGGGCTCTCCTATCTCTGGTGCTGAGGTTGCCGAGGTAGTTAAAAAGCTCCTCGGTGTCAAGGCCCCGGGGGTGGATGAGATCTGCCCAGAGTTCCTTAAGGCTCTGGATGCTGTGGGGCTGTCTTGGTTGACAAGACTCTGCAACATCGCATGGACATCTAGATTGGCAGACCGAGGTGGTGGTTCCTCTCTTTAAGAAGGGGAACATGTGTTCCAACTACCGAGGGATCACACACCTCAGCCTTCCCGGTAAGGAATATTCAGGTGTACTGGAGAGTAGGCTATGCCGGATAGTCGAACCTCGGATTCAGGAGGAACAGTGTGGTTTTCGTCCTGGTCGTGGAACGGTAGAACAGCTCTATACTCTCGGCGGGGTCCTTGAGGGTGCATGGGAGTTTGCCCAACCAGTCTACATGTGCTTTGTGGACTTGGAGAAGGCATTCGACCGTGTCCCCCGGGAATTCTTGTGGGGAGTGCTCAGAGAATATGGGGTATCGGACTGTCTGATTGTGGCGGTCCGCTCCCTGTATCATCAGTGTCAGAGCTTGGTCCACATTGCTGGCAGTAAGTCGGACCTATTTCCAGTGAGGGTTGGACTCTGTCAAGGCTGCCCTTTGTCACTGATTCTGTTCATAACTTTTATGGACAGAATTTCTATGCGCAGTCAGGGCGTTGAGGGGATCCGGTTTGGTGGCTGCAAGATTAGGTCTCTGCTTTTTGCAGATGATGTGGTCCTGATGGCTTCATCTAGCCAGGATCTTCAACTCTCACTGGATCGGTTCGCAGCCGATTGTGAAGCGACTGGGATGAGAATCAGCACCTCCAAGTCCGAGTCCATGGTTCTCACCCGGGAAAGGGTGGAGTGCCATCTCCGAGTTGAGGAGGAGATCTTGCCCCATGTGGAGGAGTTCAAGTACCTCGGAGTACTTGAACTCCAAGGTACTTGAGAATAGTGAGGGAAGAGTGGATCGTGAAATCGACAAGCAGATCGGTGCGGCGTCTTCAGTAATGCGGATATCAATCCATTATGGTAAAGAAGGAGCTGAGCCGGAAGGCAAAGCTCTCAATTTACCGGTCGATCTACGTTCCCATTCTCACCTATGGTCATGAGCTTTGGGTTATGACCGAAAGGACAAGATCACGGCCGATATGAGTTTCCTCCGCTGGGTGGCGGGGCTCTCCCTTAGCGATAGGGTGAGAAGCTCTGTCATCCGGGAGGAGTTCAAAGTAAAGCCGCTGCTCCTCCACATCGAGAGGAGCCAGATGAGGTGGTTCGGGCATCTGGTCAGGATGTCACCCAAACGCCTCCCTAGGGAGGTGTTTAGGGCACATACAACCGGCAGGAGGCCACGGGGAAGACCCAGGACACGTTGAAAAGACTATGTCTCTCGGCTGGCCTGGGAACGTCTCGGGATCACCCGGAAGGAGCTGGACGAAGTGGCTGGGGAGAGGGAAGCCTGGGCTTCCCCGCTTAGGCTTCTGCCCCCGCGACCCGACCTCGGATAAGTGGAAGAAAATGGATGGATGGATGGATGGAAGGGTTCTTATTTTGTGCCATCTCATGTGTGCTGGTATGGCAAAGGCCCTTGAATATAAACACAACCACATATATTTATATGTATGTATGTATATATAATATACACACACACACACACACACACACACACACACACACACACACACACACACACACACACACACACACACACACACACATATACATACATATGCAGTATATACAGATCATCATCTTATAATAATACATTACATTCATAAAGGCTCCATTTGATTGGTGAAATGGAGTCAAACGACACTGGTGCTTGCCTTGGATTAGTGAAACGGACTCATGTGACTGCTGGAAGAAGTATCCCAAACGAGCTAAATTAATACATTCAAACCCTGTTTCCATATGAGTTGGGAAATTGTGTTAGATGTAACTATAAACGGAATACAATGATTTGCAAATCCTTTTCAACCCATATTCAATTGAATGCACTGCAAAGACAAGATATTTGATGTTCAAACTCATAAACTTTATTTTATTTTTTTGCAAATAATAATTAACTTAGAATTTCATGGCTGCAACACGTGCCAAAGTAGTTGGGAAAGGGCATGTTCACCACTGTGTTACATCACCTTTTCTTTTAAGAACACTCAATAAACGATCGGGAACTGAGGAAACTAATTGTTGAAACTTTGAAAGTGGAATTCTTTCCCATTCTTGTTTTATGTAGAGCTTCAGTCGTTCAACAGTCCGGGGTCTCCGCTCTCGTATTTTACCCTTCATAATGCGCCACACATTTTCGATGGGAGACAGGTCTGGACTGTAGGCGAGCCAGGAAAGTACCCGCACTCTTTTTTTACGAAGCCACGCTGTTGTAACACGTGCTGAATGTGGCTTGGCATTGTCTTGCTGAAATAAGCAGGGGCGTCCATGGAAAAGACGATGCTTGGATGGCAGCATATGTTGTTCCAAAACCTGTATGTACCTTTCAGCATTAATGGTGCCTTCACAGATGTGTAAGTTACCCATGCCTTGGGCACTAATGCACTCCCATACCATCACAGATGCTGGCTTTTGAACTTTGCGTCGATAACAGTCTGGATGGTTCGCTTCCCCTTTGGTCCGGATGACACGATGTCGAATATTACCAAAAACTATTTGAAATGTGGACTCGTCAGATCACAGAACACTTTACCACTTTGCATCAGTCCATCTTAGATGATCTCGGGCCCAGAGAAGCCGGCGGCATTTCTGGATGTTGTTGATAAATGGCTTTCGCTTTGCATAGTAGAGCTTTAACTTGCACTTACAGATGTAGCCACAAACTGTATTTAGTGACAGTGGTTTTCTGAAGTGTTCCTGAGCCCATGTGGTGATATCCTTTAGAGACTGATGTCGGTTTTTGATACAGTACCGTCTGAGGGATGGAAGGTCACGGTCATTCAATGTTGGTTTCCGGCCATGCCGCTTACGTGGAGTGATTTTTTTCAGATTCTCTGAACCTTTTGATGATATAATGGACCGTAGATGTTGAAATCCCTAAATTTCTTGCAATTGCACTTTGAGAAACGTTGTTCTTAAACTGTTTGACTATTTGCTCACGCAGTTGTGGACAAAGGGGTATACCTCGCCCTATCCTTTCTTGTGAAAGACTGAGCATTTTTTGGGAAGCTGTTTTTATACTCAATCATGGCACCCACCTGTTCCCAATTAGCCTGCACACCTGTGGGATGTTCCAAATAAGTGTTTGATGAGCATTCCTCAACTTTATCAGTATTTATTGCCACCTTACTCAACTTCTTTGTCACGTGTTGCTGGCATCAAATTCTAAAGTTAATGATTATTTGAAAAAAAAAAAAAGGTTTATCAGTTTGAACATCAAATATGTGGTCTTTGTAGCATATTCAACTGAATATGGGTTGAAAAGGATTTGCAAATCATTGTATTCCGTTTATATTTACATCTAACACCATTTCCCAACTCATATGGAAACGGGGTTTGTATTTGCAATCAATAGATTACACAGATTATTATCAAAGATGCTATAAATAAACACAGCAATCGGTGAGAAACTCAATGTAACAGAGTAAAAGTAATGTTTCTTCCTGACAAAATTACTCAAGTAAAAGTAAAGAGTATGATGCATTTAATCTATAAGTACAATTCATCCCGTCATTATTTTTGGAATATTAATGTATATATATTATACATGCATTTGATGCATATGCTTTCTATATACACTTTAAAATAAATCTTTACATTTTACTGTAAAAAAAAAAACTGGCTGCCAAGTTGTTGGAATTTTATTGTAAATTGTGTTGTGTTTTTTACAGCATATAAAAAAGTTTGAATAAATGGAATTAAATAAAATAGAATGGAAAAGCAGCACCAATTTTTTTTTAACGGTAAAATTAATCGTATATTCTACAGTTGTTGTTTCTATAGGGTATTACTTAATATCAAAAAAGGAGAAGACTCCGTCTGCCAGAATCTTACCGAAAAAAATAATTTTCATTTTTACAGTGTGCAATTTAATGGATAACTTGCTTTGAAATCATAAGTCAAGTAAATATTTAAGCATTTATCTTTACAAAGAACGTTTTGGGAAATATATGATGATACAATATTGATAAGTGTAAAAGATATGCACTTGCATACAGGACATGTACTTTTTTAATGTCAAAATGAAAAGAACAAATATATATTTTCCGTATTTTGCGGACTGTAAGGCGCACTTAAAATCCTTTTTTCCCTCAAAACTTGACAGTGCGCTTTATAACCCGGTGCGCCTAATATAAGGAATAAGTTTGGTTGAGCTTACCCACCTCCAAGCAATTTTATTTGGTACATGGTGTAATGATAAGTGTGACCAGTAGATGGCAGTCACACATAGGAGATAAGTGTAAGCTGCACCTTTTGATGTGCTTCAACATACAAGTATTATTATGGTGTGTGTGTTTAAGGTAAGACACATTATCTGGCGATTTGTTTTGCAATATTATGCAAATGCAACTTTTCTTACCTTCTGGTACCTGCTGATCTGTATTTGGGATCCGCATTAATCCTGAAAAATTGCACGAGTCTGCCTTTGTAGTCCGTGCCGACACCGTAGTCGACAAGTTTCTTCTTTTTGTCTATCTTCTTGTGAAGTGAAGTGTGAAGTGAATTATATTTATATAGCGCTTTTCTCTAGTGACTCAAAGCGCGTTACATAGTGAAACCCAATATCTAAGTTACATTTAAACCAGTGTGGGTGGCACTGGGAGCAGGTGGGTAAAGTGTCTTGCCCAAGGACACAACAGCAGTGACGAGGATGGCGGAAGCGGGGATCGAACCTGCAACCCTCAAGTTGCTGGCACAGCCGCTCTACCAACCGAGCTATACCGCCCCAACCTTTTATGTGACATTCATCCTCCTCTGTTGCCATATGTAATATAAAGTAGTGTAAAGTTCTTACTTATATCTGTCAGTAAACTCACCATGAAAGCGCTAAAACATACCGGTGTAGTGAGTTTACATTATTCACCCAAGGAACTTTAGTCATTAGAGTTCCGGTCGGACGGTTTTTCACTGGACACATTTACGGCCTTGTTGTTTCCGGATGAGGAGCTGCTGCTCCGTTATTGATTGAAGTAAAGTCTGAATGTCATTAAAACTGTCAGCTCCATCTTTTGACACTTCTTCCACTCCCGTCCTTGCACGCTACACCGCTACAACAAAGATGACGGGGAGAAGACGCTGCCGAAGGTGAGCCACGTAAATGAGACTGACCACAAAACGGCGCATTCGGAAGCGACTGTCAGAAAGCGGCTTGGAGATGATCTGTAAAACATAATCTATGCAACATTTTGACCAAAGAACCACCATTACATGTTATGTAGACCACAAGGAAGTGTTTTACATTTAGAAAAAAATTATAATAATATGACTCCTTTAATGCACCCTATAATACGGTGCGCATTATATATGAAAAAAGATTAAAAATAGACCATTCAGTGGCAGTGCGCCTTATAATCCGGGGCACCCTATGGTCCGGAAAATACGGTAATACAAAAAAGATACTTTATTGACACATATTTCCAGGCTTTCGCGGGCCACATAAAATGATGTGGCAGGCCAGACCTGGCCCCCGGGCCTTAAGTTTGTTACATGTTTTAGAGTAAGTGGCATGTTCCACTGCCAGAGCTTCGTGGAATCTGTGGCTCAGTCTAAGAGGAATTGACTTGCACTCCAGAAGGTTGCAGATTGGAATGTCACGGCATAAGCTCCTGCATTTGATGTTGGTGATAAAACAACAGTTTTTGCTGTGTAATATTGTTTTTTAGGTAAATGTCATCTTTTAACTCCATCTTAAAAGGTAATGCAGTATCCTAGTTCCTTGGGTTGCAGTTTTTGGCAGGATTTCCTGGAACCTGCTGCTTTTACGACTTTGAACTGACCTAGTTTTCACTTCCTGGTGTTTTAAGATGCTGTTATTGTAGTACCGTCAGGGGCGCCGCTAGGGATTTTGGGCCCCATGAAAAGAATCTTTACAGGGCCCCCAACACAGTGTCATTATTTTTTCTGTATTATAATTTCATCATCATTAGGGGCCTCTCTGGGCCCCCCTCCATCATGGGCCCCTAGAATCCGTCTCCTTTACCCCCGCTTTTCGGCGCCCCTGAGTACCGTTAATGATGATAAAAGTTTAAACATGTTTTTAAATATTTGTATAACTATTGATCGGCTTTGGGTAGACTTTCAGGTTTAGTACAAGAGGTTTCACAACTGACGACTGATTGAAAAAGCTGACTGGATGAAGCAGATACAGTAAGTCTGTGAAATGTGTTTGACTGCATGCGGCTATTTAGTGCCGCCCTAGTGGCTCCCTGGAGCCTTTTTAAAAAAATATTGAAAATAGAAAAAGATGGGGGGGAATACAACAGTTTGTTTACATGTAAAATCTTCCACTCCTTCTTTGTCTCATTTTGTCAATCATAAGTTTCATGCTGTGTGTGAATGCACAAAGGTGCACTTTGTTGATGTTATTGACTTGTTGGAGTGCTAATCAGGCATATTTGGTCAGTGCATGACTGCAAGCTAATCAATGCTAACATGCTATTTAGGTGTTTTTTTTCAAGTTTTATTCGTCACATGCACAGTACACCACAGTGAAATGCTTTTTCCATACTCTTCAGATATTGCGTACAGTGGGATCCAAACACTAGTTACAGAATCTAAGACACTAAATACAAAAAAATACAAACATTTGAATAGCTCTGATGTACATTAATTACAAGACAATAAGTTGCACAATAAGTTACAGTAGTTATGGTAGAGGTATCAGTAGAAGTACAGTAGTCAAATACCAGTGACGTGCGGAAAGAAAAAAAATGTAAAAAGAAAAAAATATATATTAAATTGTTAAATGTATCCAGTGATTATACTATAAAGTTATTTTCCATTTAACTTCACCAGTTTTAGATTATTTTTATTCAAAATCGCTGAATTTTCACATTTGCCGTTCAAATACTGAGAAGAGACGGTGCGGTGATCAGCAGCCAGTCGAGGCACGTCACTCAGTGCCTCAACATGGACGGACTCGGCTAACTGCTGGTCTGCTGTGCAGTGAGACCGTATTGCTATATGAACTATATTATACATTTCCATAGTTTAGTTAGCTGAGGTATATAATGTACAGTGTATTTTGTCAACAACTGTATGTGTGTAACGTATTTCTTGTGCTGAGCGATCATAAAACGGCTGCAAAAAACGCACTGGCTGAGGCTCGCCTCCTGCACCCCCGCCGTAGAATGCACGGCAACCCCTGACGGGAGTGTTATATCAACTAAAGCCCACACTTAAACTTTCCACGTGCAAGATTGAATCTATTTAAAAAAGTTATTTCATAAGAAGCCTAAAAGTGCAAAAACAATAATGTTCGTGTTGGAGGAGTTGTGAATGACTGCAGGGCCACAACATTAGGTACGCCTGCAGACTGCAGGTGTACCTAATTCACAACTCCTCCAACACGAACATTATTGTTTTGGCACTTTTTGGCTTCTTATTAAATAACCTTTGTAACCTATTTTTATGGGCTTTCCTCTTTGTGATGTTAAGTTCCTGTTATGCGCTGTTATACAGTATATGCCTTGAGCTCTTATTTTGAAGGCGCTAAGAGCGGAATTTTGACATGTTGGTGTGGAGCGGAAGTTTTTGAAAGAAGGTAAATAAAGTGGTCCTCGTGTAAACTGGAGCCTCCGTGTTTGTTATTTTGTAGTTTCATACAGTATAGGCGACATTTATAAACCCTCGGTTACACTTTTTAAAATAGATTCAATCTTGCGCGTGGAAAGTTGAAGTGAGGGCTTTAGTTGATATAACACTCCCATCAGGGGGTTCATTAATCCAGCACAACAGTGGCGCATTTATAAGTAAAGGTAAGACCATAATAACATTTTTTTTTATTAAATGTGCTTTTTTGTGTGCTACAGTTTGTATGTGTAAAGTTAAAGTTAAGTTAAAGTACCAATGATTGTCACACACACACTAGGTGTGGTGAAATTTGTCCTCTGCATTTGACCAATCCCCTTGTTCACCCCCTGGGAGGTGAGGGGAGCAGTGGGCAGCAGCGGCGCCGCGCCCGGGAATCATTTTTGGTGATTTAACCCCCAATTCCAACCCTTGATGCTGAGTGCCAAGCAAGGAAGAATGCTGGTATGAGCTTTTAAACATAACCTGTTAACTGCTGCCAATCAAATGGTGAATAAGATACTCTTTAGGGTTCAAATGTTTGTAAATCTGACTGTGATGAAGTCAGTGCCTCACCAGCCATCAACCTCACCGCACGTCACTGTCAAATACAGTACCAGTGCAAGATCAAAGAGTATAACAGTATATATGTTACAGGTCCCGGCTTGGGTACCTGGTTACAGCTTATAGTTATCCTGCAATATGGACACAAGGATCACAAATTGAAACGTGTTGTCGCTTATATATACTGTATATTGCTTATACAGTATAGAAAGCAATAAATATTAAGGTGTCTACAGTTATTTGGCAGTTGAGTCGTGACAGTAGTATGAACAAAGGTAATGGAACAGTATGACTTCTTTATACTCTTGTTTTTACATTATTTACAGTCATTGAATGAACAGTATTGTAGTCCGGTAATTACAGTGGTAAGTAAAGTAATTCTTGTGCGTGCGGTTTTGTGCAATTGTGATAAAGTGTTAATCAGCAATGCAGTTGAGCAGTCTGATGGCTTGGGGATAGAAGCTCCTCCTGAGTCTCTCTGTGTTGGCCATGAGACTCCGGTAGCGCTTGCCTGACCGTAGCAGTGAGAAGAGGCAGTTGCTTGGGTGGCTAGAGTCCCTCACTTACCTTCTTGGCCTTGGATCTACACCGCCTGGTGTAGATGTTGCAGATAGTTGGGAGCACACATCAAATGGTGCGCTCGGCTGATCTGGCCACTCTCTGCAGTCTGTTGCGGTCGTGTGCGGTGCTATTCCCAAACCAGGAGGTGATGTTTCCAGTCATGACACTCTCTGTTGTGCATGAGTAGAAGTTTCTGAGGATCTTGTGGTTTAGTTTGAACTTCCTGAGTCTCCTGAGGAAGTAAAGACGCTGTCGTGCCTTTTTCACCACGTTGTCTATGTGTGTGGTCCGGGACAAGTCTTCTGATATTGTCACTCCGAGGTATTCGAAGTTGGTCACTCTCTCGACCGGCGTCCCGTCTATGCTGAGGGGACTGTAGTTCCTTACCCCCCGTCTCCTAAAATCCACTATGATCTCCTTGGTCTTGCTGACGTTCAGGGCGAGGTGGTTCTCCTGACACCACAGTGCCAGGTTCTTCACTTCACTCAGGTAGGCCGTCTCATCGTTTCCGGAGATCAGGCCCACCACAGTTGTGTCGTCAGCACATTTTACAATGGAGTTGGTGGTGTTTTTAGCCACACAGTCATGTGTGAAGAGTGAATAGAGGAGAGGGCTCAGAACACAGCCCTGGGGGGCACCGGTGTTGAGGATGATGGTTGATGAGGTGCAGTTCCCTGCTCTCACCACTTGTGGTTGGCCTGTCAGAAAATCCAGGACCCACTGACAGAGGGTTGAGTTCAAGCCCAGGTCCTTGAGCTTCATGACCAGTTTGGAGGGGACTATGGTGTTGAATGCTGAACTGTAGTCTATGAACAGCATTCTCACATAGTTCCCCTGCCTTTTGTCCAGGTTTGTCGTGGCGGTCAACAGGTCAACCGACGATGCAATCGCACACGTATTGCATTGTTGGTTGACCTGTTTGGGCGGTATGCAAATTGCAGGGGGTCTATAGTGGGTGGGGTGGGGGGGGGGGAGTATATGTGGTCTTTGATTAGCTTCTCAAAGCACTTCATGGCTGTGTGGGGGGAGGGCTACAGGGCGGTAGTCGTTGAGGCAGGCAGGGACAGATTTCTTTGGAACAGGGACAATGGTTGATTTTTTTCAGACAGGTGGGGATGACGGACTGTTCAAGGGACAGATTGAATATGTCTGTGAATACCGGTGCCAGTTGGTCAGCACAGACTTTTAGGACGCAACCGAGGATGCCGTCTGGCCCTGTGGCTTTCCTGGAATTCACCCTCTTAAAGGTTCTCCTCACGTCGTGTTCTGTTATCCTGAATGCTGAGTCTCCATTGCCAGTGGCCATACCCTCTGTTGCGGCGACATGAAGGCTGCTGTTTGACCTTGCAGCCTCAAACCGTGCATAAATGGTATTTAGCTCATTTGCCAGGGAGACATCAGCATTCACCATGAGGGGGCTGCCTTTGTAGTCTGTCATCGTTCTGAGTCCTTGCCATACAGCTCTGCAGTCAGCCTGCTGAAATTTAAACTCCACTTTGACCCTGTATTGTCCCTTTGCCTGCTTCACTACGCGCCTGACGTCATAGCACGCTGCCTTGTACGCGTGCATGTCGCCGATCGCGCGCCCTCTAGTGTAGGCTGAGGTGCGCGCTTTCAAAGCCTCTCGGACCGATCTATCAACCCAGAGTTTCTGATTTGGAAAAACCCGTACTGTGGTGGTGGGGACTATTTCCTCGACCAGTTTACCAACAAAGTCCAGCACAGTGTCTGTCTATTCGTCAATGTTGTCTGTGCCCCCGCGGAACACGCTCCAGTCTGTACATATTGCATCATTATGCCTCCTTTGCAGGTATATTTGAGCTCATTTAAAATCCTTTACTTGTATCCTCTTTGTATATAATTTAGTTTTGCATGTCTCATGACATATTATCTGTATGTAATATTGGCTGCATTTCAGATAGTTGTTTGTGTGCCATGTTGTTCCAGACCACAGCAAACATTACATAGCTTGCCAAAAATGTTAATACATCTATTAAAAGAAGACAGCTTGTCGTTTCCTTTAACTTGGACACACACATCTATACCTTTGGCCATTAAAAGCCAGTCATTTCCAGGAGTTTTCTCATCTACTGAGTAGCATCTGATTTACTAATGGTTTCTAATGTTGTAAAAATGTGTAAAATAAATATTAAATTTCAACATTTCTGTCAATGAAGATTTGCTTCAGCCTGCAACACATAGTCATTTTGATAGTAGGCTATTATAGCTAATATAGACACTATGTTTTGACTTCATTATAAGACTTATATACAGCTTTTCATTTTTTGCGGCTCAAGACAGATTTGTTTTTTGTATTTTTGGTCCAATATGGCTCTTTCAACATTTTGGGTTGCCGACCCCTGGACTAGGTCTTCTTTAAGAAGTCAGGAGATCCCAGTAAGTGAAGGTAGCCTTCATTGTGTTGATGGAAAAAACCCAACATACGTACATGTGTAACAGAGGCAATAAGAACATAAGCTGTGGTTAAATCCAAAGTTTGTTACATTCTCAAACACAAACAAAGGGGTGAGACAATACACACCAAAAACAGTTCTTAAAGAATACAGCAAAAACTAAAGTGGATGGTGTCAGATGGCGTTCCTAGGGGTGGAAATAATCCCTTTACAACATGAACAAAAGCCAAGGATATTCTGTCATTTCAAAGTCCACCACCAATGCACACCTTGAAGATGGTGAATGCAAAGTCTTAATGAAATTAAACAATGGATGTCCGCTAACTTCTTGCAACTCAACGCCAAGAAAACGGAAATGCTGATTATCGGTCCACCGACATTTATTTAATAATACCACCTTAACATTTGACAACCAAACAATTACACAAGGCGACTCAGTAAAGAATCTGGGTATTATCTTCGACCCAACTCTCTCGTTTGAGTCACACATTAAGAGTGTTACTAAAACGGCCTTCTTTCATCTCCGTAATATCGCTAAAATTCGTTCTATTTTATCCACTAGGGACGCTGAGATCATTATTCATGCGTTCGTTACGTCTCGTCTCGACTACTGTAACGTATTATTTTCGGGTCTCCCTATGTCTAGCATTAAAAGATTACAATTGGTACAAAATGCGGCTGCTAGACTTTTGACAAGAACAAGAAAGTTTGATCATATTACGCCTATACTGGCTCACCTGCACTGGCTTCCTGTGCACTTAAGATGTGACTTTAAGGTTTTACTACTTACGTATAAAATACTACACGGTCTAGCTCCGTCCTATCTTGCTGATTGTATTGTACCATATGTCCCGGCAAGAAATCTGCGTTCAGTTATTAGTGATTCCCAGAGCCCAAAAAAAGTCTGCGGACTATAGAGCGTTTTCTATTCGGGCTCCAGTACTATGGAATGCCCTCCCGGTAACAATTAGAGATGCTACCTCAGTAGAAGCATTTAAGTCCCATCTTAAAACTCATTTGGATACTCTAGCCTTTAAATAGACCCCCCTTTTAGACCAGTTGATCTGCCGTTTCTTTTCTTTTCTCCTCTGCTCCCCTCTCCCTTGTGGAGGGGGGGGGGCACAGGTCCGGTGGCCATGGATAAAGTGCTGGCTGTCCAGAGTCGGGACCCGGGGTGGACCGCTCGCCTGTGCATCGGTTGGGAACATCTCTGTGCTGCTGACTCGTCTCCGCTCGGGATGGTGTCCTGCTGGCCCCACTATGGACTGGACTCTTACTATTATGTTGGATCCACTATGGACTGGACTCTCACAATATTATGTCAGACCCACTCGACATCCATTGCATTTGGTCTCCCCTAGAGGGGGGGGGGGGGGTTAGCCACATATGCGGTCCTCTCCAAAGTTTCTCATAGTTATTCACATCGACGTCCCACTGGGGTGAGTTTTTCCTTGTCCTTATGTGGGCTCTGTACCGAGGATTTGTACAGCCCTTTGAGACACTTGTGATTTAGGGCTATATAAATAAACATTGATTGATTGATTGATTGAAAGAGGATTCCACTTGAACGGCAGACTGGACTGCAAGGACAACAGCAAAGCTGCATACAAGAAGGGCATGAGCAGACTCTTTTTCCTGAGGAAGCTTAGGTCCTTTAATGCAGTGGTCCCCAACCACCGGTCCGGGGACCGGTACCGGTCCGTGACACATTTGCTACCGGGCCGCAGAGAAACATTAAATAATTTATAAAGGACTGCATTTTCTCCGACGTAACTTTCGGCTGACCCACTAGACACATCAATAAGTTTGTTTATAGATGTACAATGAAACCATTTGTTGCCATTTGTTATATTTGTTATAACTTTGTGACATGAAACAATGCACATTAATGAACATATAAAATATAAATGTGACAGATTGTAGCCAAAGGCTGATTTCCATCTGCATCTCATTGCAAAGAAACAAGCCCAGGGCTCCCACTAATTCAGCATTATAGTGAGTTGTATTTTTCATGCACTTATTTTTGTTGTATTTAACTGGCACATAACTGGAAATAATGCCTACATTAAACCGGTCCGTGGTGCAAAAAAGTTTGGGTATCACTGCTTTAATGTGTGCGCCAAGCTGTTGGAGATCTGGGGCCGTATTTATCAAGCGTCTTAGAGTGCCATTTTACACTTAAGTCCTGAGAATTTGCGAAATTTAGTCCTACCCTCAAACTTAAGAATAAAAGCAATTTATCAACTTTCTTAAGTCTAAGAATCACTCCTACTCTCCACGATATTTAAGAGACCTTCAGGGATGTCCTAAGTGGTTAGGAGTTGCCAGCGGGGGATGGCACTGAGGCGAGAGAGACGTGCGCAAACGTTCAGGGAGCGGAAGGATGTCCTGGCTTTGTTTGATGACGAGCAGCTGATCAAACGGTATCGTCTTTAGACAGAGCGGGTATTATTTTTGTCACAGATTTAATAAGGGGCGTCATCTCATCAGCAACATCACGCAGCAGAGCTTTCACAGCAGAACTAAAGGTCATCATAATGCTTCGATATCTCGCCACTGGGAAAATGAATTGGAAAGAAAAGGAAACATTTATTTTTGATTCATTGCCAATATTGTTTGTTTGTTTTGTATTATTTTGTAGTTTATTGTCATAAATATACACTCCCATTGTCCACTTAAATATTTCTAAGATATTTCTTTATTCTTAGACAAGGGATTCCCTTCCGTGATTGGTAATTTCTATGGACACAGTAATGACGTCACCTAAAATTCTGTTTACGGCACATAGTAATATTGTAATTCAGCTCTGAGTGTGACACTTAAGATTCAGTCCTACACTTTGCTGAAAGTGTGAGTAAGACACTTGATAACTAACTTTTAAGTGTAGCTTTCAGCGAAGAATTTCTTTACTCATAAGTCAACTCTTAGCAGACTTCTTAGGAGTAGTTCTAAGACGCTTGATAAATACGGCCCCTGTTTTCAGTCTGTTGTGGCCAGTGCCCTGTACTTTGCAGTGGTTTGTTGGGGGAGCAGCACCAGCAAAAGGGACTTAAACCGGATTGACAAACTGATCCGGAAAGCCGGCCAAACTATTGGCATGAGTTTGTGTCAGCGAGGGACAGGAGGACACTGGACAAACTGCTGGCCATCATGGATAATCCTGCCCACCCACTCCACCAGACAATTGAGGGACAGCGGAGCTCATACTCCAACAGGCTTCTTCCGCTTCAATCCCACAGTGTTCGATTCAAGCACTCCTTCATTCCACACTCCATCCAGCTGTATAATCACTCGACATACAGCAATGGAAGATATTTGTCTATTACCTGACCGCTTCTATGTTAGCTACCTCTCTTTATTTATTATGTATATTTTCTGCTGGATCTACTCTCTATTTTATGCTGCCCTTATTTTTTTGCTGCAGCTGTTGCATATACTGTAATATTGTACTTGGTAATTGGGATTTGTAATATATTGTATATATTATAAAAATATATAATATAATATAATATAATAGTATAATATATCATCCATCCATCCATCCATTTCCTACCGCTTATTCCCTTCGGGGTCGCGGGGGGCGCTGGAGCCTATCTCAGCTACAATCGGGCGGAAGGCGGGGTACACCCTGGACAAGTCGCCACCTCATCGCAGGGCCAACACAGATACACAGACAACATTCACACTCACATTCACACACTAGGGCCAATTTTAGTGTTGCCAATCAACTTATCCCCAGGTGCATGTCTTTGGAGGTGGGAGGAAGCCGGAGTACCCGGAGGGAACCCACGCAGTCACGGGGAGAACATGCAAACTCCACACAGAAAGATCCCGAGCCTGGGATTGAACCCCAGACTACTCAGCACCTTCGTATATATTATATAATGTACTGTATATATAATATGTAAATATTACATATATGTTATATTTTATATTGCTAATATGGTACATTTTTAGTCTACTTTATACCTTTTGTTTTCACCCTCTTTTTGTGCCCTTGTGTATCCTTTCCATCCTTATCATTTCCATCCTTGTAAATGAGCTACCGGTACTGTGTGGAACAATTTCCCATGTGGATCAATAACGTTTGTCTAAGTCTAAGAGAGTTTTTACAACTTTTGACTTTGCCAAAAACCATCTGAAGCCTCCCATTTTTGGAATCGGATTGTTTGGAAATCCCTTCAACCATTTTTTATAAAATACTGGGGTGACCCTGGGAAACATGCTTTATCAGACAGAATCATGCAGTATCATACTTCAAATCCCGCTTCAAAAAGCTGTGACCTACAAAATGTGCTTATTGTAGCCATAAATTCTGACTTCCGCATTTTGGTAAAAAAATTAATGAATAAAAAAAAAAAAAAAAATATATATATATATATATATATATATAGCACAACTTTTTTTTAAATTAATGTTTGTTTTGTAGGTTAATGTGTTGTATATAGTGTGCTCCTGTGTTAATATTGTTGATCAATTTAAATGTATGATTATTTACAGAGTTTATTTAATTTCAATTGTGTATTTATATTTGTTTATTTGAAGGACAATGTGCAGTTACAAGAAAAAGATGGCTGCACCAGATTTAGTACCATGCTCATTTCCATCTGTAGTCCTTTTATGGCACATCTAACATTCACAATTAAAATTACACAAGATTAAAAATACATAACAAAATTGAAATTACATAATGAAAAGCAATTAAAAATACAAGTGCAATACATAGCGTAAGTGCGGGTTACAAATCAGTGGGCGGCCAAGTTACAGTATTTTAGCAGCATCATTTCAAGTGTGGAAGTATATAAAGTGCAACAGTTTTTATCATAATCCATGTAACACAGCATACAGTGCAGTAGCCATCAGATGGTACCCATAAGGGTGTCATTCAATAGCTATATACCCCATAGGTACTGCATATGTAAACAAGATGGCGATATTACGCGATAAGACTGGTACTCTGGTGGCCATCAGCGGGTACCATCTGATGGCCAAATGGTATCAAATGGTTCAAATTGATTAAATACATGTTTAAAGTATAAATAAGGGTTCATTTTAGACGAATTTATGTACTTTAATAATACTTGGCGCTATCATAGAAGTATGATACCTATCAGCATGCAAAATTTTTACGCCAGCTTTTTTTGTAATTCATTCGTATTAACATAAAGATAATGGATTTTGATACCTGGCACCATCTTAGAAGTAGGCTAACTTCTCTTATATTAGCATGCTATGGTTAGCATGCTAACATTTTGTGCTAGCTTTTTAGCTAATTTTATAACTTTAAACCTAAAAATGAAGGACTTTGACTTTGACTTGGCACCATCTTAGAAGTATGTTCACTTCTCTTATGTTAGCATGCTAATGTTAACATGGCAACATGGTAGGAGGCTGTCTTCTTTCAAGAGATTTATTACAATCTTTGGCAAGCTATGTACTGTTTGCTGTGGTCTGGAACAACATGGCACATAAACAACTATCTGAAATGCTGACATGTAAAACTAAATGATAAACAAAGAGGATAAAAGTAAAGGATATTAAATGAGTTCAAATATAGCTACAAATGAGGCATAATGATGCAATATGTACATACCGTATTTTTTGGACTATAAGTCGTAGTTTTTTTCATAGTTTGGCCGAGCTCCAGTGCGATTTATATATGTTTTTTTCCTTCTTTATTATGCATTTTCGGCAGGTGCGACTTATACTCCGTTGCGACTTATACTCCGAAAAATACGGTACAGCTAGCCTAAATAGCCTGTTAGCATTGCTTAGCTTGAAGACATGCACTGACCAAATATGCCTGATTGGCACTCCAACAAGTCAATAACATCAACAAAGCTCACCTTTGTGCATTCACGCACAGCATGAAACTTTTGGTGGACAAAATGAGACAAAGAAGGAGTGGAAGATTTTACATGTAAACAAACTGTTGCGTCACAGTCCACACTATGGTGAGTTAAAGAACCGCCGAAATTAGTAGGACAAAACGATGTTCACCAAATACTCTCATCAGTGAAGCATACACACAAACATATTAAAACGTGGGCTTTCTAACAATTGGGAAGGTTTGTGTTATGTTTGTCCTCAAACAAAAAACATACTGAAACAAAAAAATAAAATGTTCCCCCATCTTTTTTCATTTTCAATCCTTTTTTAAAAATGCTCCAGGGAGCCACTAGGGCGGCACTAAAGAGCGACATGCGGCTCGAGAGCCGTGGGCTGCTGACTCCCGGCCTAAAACAACGCAAGCATAGGGCATTTTTCTTCGAGAAAGGCAAAATGCCGCCCAGAACACTATGACAACAGACGCTCGCTGGCCCACCACTTTGAATCTCACATCGTTAATGAGCCAGACGTGACGTCAGGTGAATACAACCTATAAGACAAACAATACTATTTATAGTCGCAGCCGAGAGTGACTCAATTAGTACTAACATGATCGGATAAGAAAAATATAAAGAAAGAACGGTTATGAAATCATACCACATCATATGTCAAATATATAGGTAACAATATATAATTTTTGGGGTGTATAAATATAGCTACTGTACAGACCAAAAGTTTGGACGCACCTTCTCATTCAATGCATTTTCTTTATTTTCATGACTATTTACATTGTAGATTGTCACTGAAGGCATCAAAACTATGAATGAACACATGTGGAGTTATGTACTTAACAAAAAAAGGTGAAATAACAGAAAAAGAAAATGGATGGATGGATGTTTTATATTCTAGTTTCTTCAAAATAGCCACCCTTTGCTATGATTACTTTTTTGCACACTCTTGACATTCTCTCAATGAGCTTCAAGAGGTAGTTGTGACGACCTGGTCGCATGGTGATGCGGGGCTCGTTCTCCCAGGAATGCAGACGGGCGTCAGACACAGCGTGCAGGTAGGAAAAATTATTTATTAAGAATTAAATCAAAAGGGAACAAACAAAAACGTGCTCATAGCACTTGAGGCAGAAACAAAAGGAGCTAGCGTGGGAGCTAGAAGGTAAGCAGAGCCTTTAGCGTGGGAGCTAGAAGGTTTAGCGCAGGAAACAAATGTCGTCATCTGTTGTATGGAAACAAACTAGGAAGCAAGACAGAATGACAGGGAAGGCAGGCTTAAATAATAATGTCCGTGATGACAAACAGGTGCGCGTCGGGAACACACGCGGCAGGTGAAAACAATAAGCAGCCATGGCAACAAACTCAGGTGTACAAACAGGCACTCAAGGATTCCAAAACTAACAGAAAACACAAGTGCCTCGAAAACGTAAACAAAAATATGATCCGGGCAGCGGATAATAACAGTACCCCCTCCTTAAGGGACAGATTCCAGATGTCCCCTGGAAAAACTAAAACCCCCCAACTATAAGAAAGTTCAAGAGTCAAGGGAGGGTGGAGGGAGGATTTGGCGGAGGGTCGCCAGGCCACGTGTCCCCGAATCCACCGGGGGCGAGTCAGGTGGTGGCGGCGAATGGAACGCCGCTGCCGCAGGCGAGGCGGGCGACCACGGAACGGCCTAATTCGTGGCCGACGAGAAGGTGGGCGTGAGTGGCGCCAGAAATTCAGCAGCCGGAGAGTTGTATGACGACGTTCTGGGCGTCGCTGCTGTATGTGCCACTGGCGTTCATTCACTGACCTTTGAGAGAGCTGCTTGCGCAGCCGGACCACTCGAGGTCGCTGAGACGACGATGAGGGCGAGGAAGGTGGCGGCGCCCTGGGAAGGCCCACCGGAGACGAGGAGAAAGCAGACGTCGCCGTGGGAGCCGGAGGAGTCGACTTCGCCGTGGGAGCAGGAGGAGTCGACGTCGCCGTGGGAGCAGGAGGAGTCGACGTCGCCGCGGGAGGAGTCGACGTCGCCGTGGGAGGAGTCGACGTCGCTGTGGGAGGAGTCGACTTCGCCGTGGGAGAAGTCGACTTCGCCGTGGGAGGAGTCGACGGCTCGTCTGCCGGCGTGGGCGGAGTCTGAGGCGCAGGCGTCCGGGCTGTTGTCGTTGCCGTGGAAGCATGTGCTGGTGCGGAAACCAGCCTTGGAGCAGGTGCTGGTGCGGAAACCAGCCTTGGAGCAGGTGCTGGTGCGGAAACCAGACTTGGAACAGGTGTGCGTTGGGAACACACGCGGCAGGTGAAAACAATAAGCAGCCATGGCAACAAACTCAGGTGTACAAACAGGCACTCAAGGAGTCCAAAACTAACAAAAAACACATGTGCCTCGAAAACGTAAACAAAAATATGATCCGGGCAGCAGATCATAACAGTAGTCACCTGAAATGGTTTTCACTGTGCTTGAAGCTCATCGAAAGAATGTCAAGAGGGTGCAAAGCAGTAATCAGAGCAAAGGGTGGCTATTTTGAAGAAACTAGAATATAAAACATGTTTTCAGTTATTTCACCTTTTTTTGTTAAGTACATAACTCCACATCAGAATCAGAATCAGAATCAGCTTTATTGTCATTACGCAAGGTAACGAGATTGAGGCCATTCCATACAGTGCGATGTGTGCATGCTAGAAAAAATGAATATATACATGAAAAAACAAACAAAAAAAAACAGGGTGGTTGGTGGAATGGGTTATTGCACCGAAGAGAAGGCAGTTATGAGGGACAATGGGGCAGTCCGTTCAGGATGGTTATGGCCCTGGGGAAGAAGCTGTTCTTTAGCCTGTTTGTTTTGGTTTTAATGCACCTGTAGCGCTTCCCAGAGGGCAGCAGGTGGAACAGGTCAGAGCCAGGGTGGGTGCTGTCCTTGATGATGGCACTGGCTCTGTTGAGGCAGCGGGAGGTGTAGATGTCCGTCAGAGAGGGGAGAGGGCGGCCGATGATCTTCTGAGCCGTCTTGACCACTCTTTGCAGCCTCTCCCTGTCTGCTGCAGTGCAGCTGCCGTACCATACCGTAATACAGTAGGTCAGCAGGCTCTCGATGGACGAGCGGTAGAAGGTCAGCAGCAGGTCAGGCTTCAGGTTGTACTTCCCGAGGACTCTAAGGAAGTGTAGCCGCTGCTGAGCCTTCTTGATGATTGATGTGGTGTTGACTGTCCAGGAGAAGTCATTAGAGATGTGGACTCCAAGGTACCTGAAGGTGTGGACCCTCTCTACACGCTCGCCGTTGATGTAGAGGGGGGCGGGGTCGGTGCTGCTCCTCCTGAAGTCGACGATGATCTCTCTGGTCTTGCTGGTGTTGAGAGCGAGGTTGTTCTCCGAAGACCAGGCCGTCAGCTTCAGGACCTCCTCTCTGTAGGCAGCCTCGTCACCCCTGGAGATGAGCCCGACCACTGTGGTATCGTCGGCGAACTTGACGGTAAGGTTGTCACTGTGGGCCAGACTGCAGTCATGGGTGTAAAGGCAGTAGAGGAGGGGGCTCAGCACACAGCCCTGTGGGGAGCCGATGCTCAGCGTGCGGGAGGATGAGAGGTGCGGGCCAAGTCTCACATTCTGGGGTCGGTCCGTTAGGAAGTCCCTTATCCAGGCGTTTGTGAGAGGGGGGAGGCCAAGAGTGTCCAGTTTATTGCAGTCTGTCCGGGATTATTGTATTGAAGGCAGAGCTATAGTCCACAGAGAGCATCCGGACGTAGCTCTGCTGCTGCTCCAGGTGGTTCAGAGCAGAGTGGAGAGCAACAGCGATGGCGTCCTCTGTGGACCTGTTCGCCCGGTATGCGAACTGGTGGGGGTCGAAGTCTGGAGGGATATGGTCCTTGATGTGCTGGAGAACAAGTCGCTCGAAGCACTTCATGATTACCGGAGTGAGGGCCACTGGTCGGTAATCATTCAGGCTGGTGATGGGAGACTTCTTCGGCACCGGGATTATTGTAGATGACTTCAGGCAGGATGGGATGACTGCCTGAGCCAGGGAGAGGTTGAAGATCCTGGTGAGGGGGGGAGCGAGCTGGTGGGCGCACGTCCTGAGCACCTTTCCAGGTACTCCGTCTGGTCCGGTAGCCTTCCTGGGGTTCACAGCCAGGAGCACTCGTCTGACACTGTGCTCCTGTACAGTGAGTGGAGTGGCGCCGGAGCCCGGTGGGGGCGGGGGCAGGGCTGGAGCAGATGAGTGTCGCTGGGGGGTTTCGAAACGGGCAAAGAAACAGTTAAGCTCCTCTGCCAGTGTCGCACTCTGATCCACAGTTGTCATATTGCAGCCTCTGAAGTTCGTGATGTCATGAATGCCCCGCCACACCTCCCGTGAGTTTTTGCTGGACAGATGGGACTCTATGCACCTCCTGTGGTCCGCCTTTGCTTTTTTAATCCCTCTCTTCAGGTCGGCTCTAGCAACACTGTACAGTGCCCTGTCCCCTGACCTGAAGGCTGCATCGCGGGCCCTGAGGAGTGTGCGGACCTGGCTGGTCATCCAGGGTTTCTTGTTGGGGTAAACCCGGATGGTTTTTTCCACAGTCACATTCCCGATGCAGAACTTTATGTAGTCCAGCACCGTTCCTGTGGCTGTCTCCAGCTCCTGTTGTTGGAAGAGGTCCCAGTCTGTGTGTTGGAAGCAGTCCTGAAGTTTGGGGAGTGCATCGTCAGGCCAGGTCATAACAGTCTTTGTGATAGGCCTGGCCTGGCGTCTGATGGGGGTGTAGGTAGGAGAGAGCAGGAGGGAAAGATGGTCTGACTGTCCAAGCTGGGGGAGGGGTGTAGCTCTGTACGCGTGCTTTATGTTGGTATACACGTGGTCCAGGGTGTTCTTGCCCCTTGTAGAACACTTCACGTGCTGGTAGAACTTAGGGAGTACATGTGTTCATTCATAGTTTTGATGCCTTCAGTGACAATCTACAATGTAAATAAAGAAAATGCATTGAATGAGAAGGTGTGTCCAAACTTTTGGCCTGTATTGAATATTCTCTACTTAACCAAATACTACAACACTTGATCATTGTCTTGTCACGTGGGGGTCGCATATTTATGCGGGATCGTTCCTCCGATGCAACACGGACACTCCGGACGAAAGCGTGCAGGTAGGATTTGGTTTATGTAACATAAATAGTAAATGGATACAAACAGACAAAAACAAAACAAAAGGAAAGCGTGCCGTTCGCACGAGAAGCTAAAACAAAAACTTACTTAGCACCGCAATCAGGAATCAGGAATCAAGAACAGGAATAAACAAACGTGACTGTTGCATACAGCAAACAAGGAAGCCAGGACGAGTGAACAGAAAAGCAGGCTTGAATAGTGTCTCTTGATTAGGCACAGGTGTGCTTCCCGAATAACAGAGGCAGGTGAAAATAATACGTAACCATGGTAACAAACTCAAACAAGGAAGCGCACAACCAGGAACTGAGGGAGTCCAAAACTAACAGAACATAACTAAACTAAACATGATCCGGACCACGGATCATGACATGTCTAATTGTCTATTGTACTTCTGCACCTGATTGTATGCAATAATACAGGAGTGAGCTCGAGGCTCACCCTTTCCACTACAGAGGGTTACATTAGCAGTCTTACTCTTGATTTTAATCATAATTAAAGGTGCCGTATTTAGTAATGTGGCCAGAAATGGCACTGCAATCACGGCCATAATTCTGTAGTCCACTCCCACTCTCCATGACTGAGGTTGCCAGATACTCAGCCGAATCCAAAGGCTTAACCATGAGATGTTCAAAAACGAAGTCATAAAATAAAATAAGTTTTAATATTTCTCTTTTGGTCTATGCTTTCTATGTGATTTTGGTGTGGTTCCTGTATATTTTGATAATTTTCAAGGTCAAAATTGCGGAAATTCCGTGTTTCTTGATCTAAATAACGCGGCAGACGAGAAGTGACGCAGACACAGGTGGTGCCTCCACGGCTACACACAAAGTGTATTGAGCGTGTGCGTGCTTGTTGCCATGGGGAAAAGGCAGGCCATGAGGCAGAAAGTACCTCTGCCTCACAGTAGGGGGCGATATATCAAAAGTTCATTAACTGCCGGTTAACCCTTTAAGAAGTAGAAGAAGAAAACAACAGACGCTTCCCGCAAACTGATGCTTTTTCGCCCTAAAAATGGAGGATTTGATTTCTAAAATAAGGATTTTTTTCAAGACTGGACTTTCAATCAAAGCAAGAAGTCATTAATACTGGGAGACCAACGCCAGAGCTGCCAGAGCTGCCAGATTTGATTCAAACATGTGTGGTCCGAGGACATAAAATAACGCGTTCATTTCAAAAGGATTGGTATACTGGAAAAGAATGGCTTTGTGGCCGTGCTACAAAAAAACGTCTTTATTGCTTTCCCTGTCTTTTATTCTCAACAAGTGACCGTGTTTGGACCCAAGTGGTGTGAAAAAGCTGCCAAGAAGCCTAAAAAAACATGAAAACTCATCTGCCCACATTCAAGGTCAGATTTCTTTCAAAACATTTGCAACATCAAGTATTGATCTGGCTCTAAATGTACAACGAAGACTAAATATCAGCATCCACAATGCCAATGTAAAGGAACATTGTGAGATTTTAAAAGACCTGATAAATGCCACTTCCTTTTTGGGGAAACAGGAGCTTGCATTTGGTGGTAACGATGAAAGTGCAAGCTCCTCCAATCGTGGGAATTATGTGGAACTATTGCACACTTATGCAGAGAAAGATGAAGGTTTAGCTAAACACCTGGAAACATCCACTGTGTTTACTAGCACATCAAACAGAATACAGAATGGTTTGATAGAAGCAGTAGGTGATGTGATCAGAAATGACGTTAAAAAGGAGATTAATGCAGCCAGATTTGTCGGAGTGGAGGTGGATCTCAATTGAGAAAGAGAGACTTTTAAAACCCAAAGAAAAAGAGAAATATTAGGACTTCTACAACAAAGTCACAGAGATCTTCATCCAGAAGGAAAGGTGAATGGACTTTATTTACAAGTAAAGATAAAATATACTGCCTAGTGCAGGGGTCCCCAAACTAGGGCCTGTCAGCGTCCAAAATTCGGCCCGCAGGAAGTCTCAAGTTTTTATGTTTTATTTGTCCGACCGCTTTCATGTTAGCTACCTCTCTTTGTTTATAATGTCTATTTTCTCTCTATTTTATGCTGCCCTTTTTTTTCTTCTGCAGCTGTTACATATACTGTAATACCCAACATCAGGGGTGTCCAACACATTTTCGCTCAGGGGCCACATGGAACGAAGTCTGCGCATACGCAGGCCGGACTATTAAAATCATGGCATTAAAACAAAACCAAAAAAGACATCTTCAGATTGTTTTCTTTGTCTTACTTTGGCCAAAAATAGAACAAATACATTCTGAAAACATTACAATAAAAGTATAGAAAAAAATACCCGGCAGCGGTAAAGTTTAGATCAGTGGTCCCAAAAAATCCGGCTTGTGGGAAGTCACAAGTTTAAAAAAAAAAAAAAAGTGTCCTTTCTAATCTATGTTCTACCGCTTGTTACTCTCTGGGTCTCCTAGCCGCTCAGGCAAATTATGTTGTCTAAAAATGCGTTTTCCCATCGATAACCTGACATCATCGCGCTTGTGTCGCTGTGTCGGGCAAGCGTGTGGCAAGTGCGCACTCTTTTAGTCAATTAGTGCGTGAGGAATATATATATATATATATATATATATATATATATATATACAGCCCCGCCCCCGGCCAAATTTTTTCAACCCCCGAGTCAAAAAGTTTGGGGTGCCGGTGCCGGTGCCGGTGCCGGTGCCAGTGCCATTGCTTCATACTGTATTTTTGTAAATCTGACTAGTGGGTCAGTGACTTAGCATCATACTGTATGTTTGTAAATCTGACTAGTGGGTCAGTGCCTCCCTAACATCAGGAGATGTGTTCTTGCTCCAGTCTTGTTTAATATCTTCCTCCTGTGTGTGACACTGCTGCTTCATGAGAGGATCAAGAAGGGCAGTGGCGTTACCGTCGACTTCCGACTTGACGGGAACCTGTTTAACATCCGGAGGCTCCAAGCAGTCACAAAAGTCACACCAGTGCAAGTCATTGAACTCCAATACGCAGATGACTGCGCAGTTGTGGCCCACACACCGGAAGCGCTGCAAGCTACCCTCTCAGCCGCTGCAAGTGCTTATGGCAGACTGGGCCTCTCTGTCAACGTGGCAAAAACCGAGGTAATATGCCAGTGGGCATCCACTCCTCCACCTCATCCACCAACCTTCACCATCGACAATAAACCACTAGCAGTAGTGGACTCTTTCAAATTCCTTGGCAGCTTTCTCTCTGATGATTGCAGTATCGACAGGGAGGTTCAAAACCGGATCAAGCAGGCGTCAGCATCTTTTGGCAGACTCAGGGGAAGGGTCTTCCAGAACAAAGACCTTAAGCTACATACCAAGGTAGCGGTCTATTTAGCTGTGGTCATGACGACCCTCCTCTACAGCTGTGAAGCATGGACCCTGTACAACCGCCACCTCAGGATGCTGGAGGCCTTCCACATCAGGTTCTTACAATGCATCCTGGGGATATCCTGGAAGGACACAGTGCCCCACACTGAAATACTCTGCAAGACCAACTGCACCAGTGTGGAGGCTACAGTCACCCAGCACCAACTTCGCTGGCTAGGCCACGTTATCAGGATGCCAGAAGAACGCTTACCACACAAGGTGCTTTATGGTCAGCTTCATCTTGGACAGTTGGACATCCAAAAAAGCGTTATAAAGATCAAATGAAGACTGTCATGAAGAAATGCGGCCTGAACCCGACCCAGCTGGAGGACACTTCAGCCCAACGTTCCACCTGGCGGCAGCTCCTCCAACAAGGAGTTCATAAGCTTGAGGAGGACCGAAGTGGTCAACGAGCCAGGAAGCGTCAAAGAAGGCATGAAGCCGTTGCCACACCTGCACCCCCAATCAATGCCTTCACCTGCTCTGTTTGCGGCAGATCATGTGGATCACGGATTGGACTATTCAGCCACATGAGGACTCACAAAACA
Organism: Nerophis lumbriciformis; assembly: GCF_033978685.3. NCBI lineage: Eukaryota > Metazoa > Chordata > Actinopteri > Syngnathiformes > Syngnathidae > Nerophis > Nerophis lumbriciformis. The sequence goes on along the minus strand of NC_084578.2, from coordinate 21,048,162 downwards.
TAGAGATGGATTGTCGTCATCGGATACGATGGACAACCTTAAGCATGTTTGTAAATCTGACTTGTGAGTCAGTGATTTAGCATCATACTGTATATTTGTAAATCTGACTAGTGGGTCAGTGCCTCCCCAACATCAAACCTCACTGCACATCACTGCGTTACGCATTAATCATATAGCCTACTATCATGTCAATACACAAAGTAGACAATCATTACATGTAATGCATTATATTGTGCCAAGCAAATACCACTCCGTATGTGCCTGATGCAGAAACCGCAATTAGCCGTGTTAATGTTGGAACCCATTTCCTCAGCGTATCAGCATATTGAGAATAAAATAGGCACTGACACTACCCATCTCCACATTGCTTTTATTTGTCAAAAATATATTTTGCCTTGTCAGTTGGATGACACACCGACATACAGGCTAACAGGCATATATTTCCCCCGTTAACCTACATGTTGATGTGTCATTGACCGGGCTAGCATGCTAAGCATTCTTGCACGAACATACTAGCTTTGTTAGACAAGATCATAGACTGTATTGGACAATATAGTTTACATACGAAATGTCCATTTCCATTTATTACAAGTAATAAGAAAACGTAAATGCCTGACTTACCGATCAAGGAGGAAATTAGCAAATTTGGCGTCAGATGAAAAAAATATTCTCCACCTTCAATCGTCTTTGTCTTTCATCCCCGATACAAATCTTCGTTTTGTTCCTGGCTTTGTCATGAATAAGTTGAGAATTGTAACGACCCTTTTAGATTTACTAAGGTCTGACATGTTTAGTGACTTTACCAGTGGCAGTAGCTCGACGAAGAGAGCGGTGCGTAACTGGCAACCTGCACGTAACACACTCACTGACTTTCTAACTGGTCAAACAGTAGAAGGCGGGACATCGAAATGAAAACAATAACAAATTTCGGGGCTGTAAATCTCATTTTGAAATGAACTACTGTTATCACGTATAAAGGTATTCGAAAAGAACATGATTTATTAATGCCTTTTGACATATCAGGGCCATTTAATGATGGCTTGACATACAATTATTACGTATGGCTCTTTTTAATAGTTACATATAACATAACCTTGTCAAATGATATGAACCCATGAGTTAACCACAAAGATTATTATGTATCTAACACATAGACATTAGACTTAGGTCAGGCTGTTTAGAAATTTAACTGCAAATCAAATATACTGCATAAGAAGGGACTCATCAATAACTGCCTAAAAATACATTTGCACACAATTATGTTGTGTTAAACGAATAAACTAAATTAATAAGGAACATATTTCTTAATTAAATTGTCAATAGTAGCTTCTCCACTTAAGTCATAATTTTTGCGCTTAAGAAACTTCTCTATGACTTTAGCGCCTGACTTCTTCTGGTTGATATTGTCATTACTGCCACAAGTGGTGGAAAAGTGTATTACAACTGAGTGCCGCTGTGGCTCATACCACCCACAGCTGAGAAACAGATATTTTTTGGTGGCCCTCAAGGGGGCGCTCCCGGCCCAACAATGGCCCTATGGCTAAGAAACACTGCATTCAGCCACACTCTAACTGGTAAGTAAAAAAGAAACACCTGGATGGCATATATTAATTGTGACCAAATGAATCAAATACATTTCAAACTTGCACCCTGACAGAAACAAAAGTTCACGGATTTGCTGCCAGCTGAGTTGTAATAGTGTATCGATCCGAAACAGCTGTTAAATGTTTACAATTTCTATTCTTGGAAAAACGTGTTTTCGGGAAAAAAGCAGCCTGGTTGTCAAACACAAAATGACCTCGGATTGTTTCTTGTTGGCTGGCTGCTCTCCAGGAAGTGGCACGGTCATGCACCAACCATGGCTGCCTGCTCTTGTAGTTAGTCAAGAGACAATACTGCAACACTTTTATCAAAAGTACAAGTAATCATTGTGGAATTATGTCTGCAGTTTTTGGTCACTCAAGTACCTGGGAGTCATATTTGACACGTTCCCTTTAAAACCATATCCTTTAGATCTGTGATATTCAACTAGCAACTGCGGGGGCCAAATCCTGCCCGAATGACACCATACAGTTCAGCCCAAGACTTTGGAGATAAACATTTTTGCAGCAATTTCCACTTGAACTTGGACCACTGTAAACACATTGGCAGATCCTCGCATTGACATTTTAACCTGGCTATTAAACATAGAACACTGGGGTCCAAACTTGTGATTTGCACAACTGGCGCGTCCTTCAAGGCTCCCATTTAAGTCCTCTCCTTTTTGGCAGTTAGACATTTTTTTCCCCCATATTGTGATTTATGTAACTAAGGCAGTGGTTCTTAACCTTGTTGGAGGTACCGAACCCCACCAGTTTCATATGCACATTCACCGAACCCTTCTTTAGTGAAAAATAAAATGTTGTATTTTTTCAAATTCAAGACTAAGTTATATGTTTTTGGTAACACTTTAGTATGGAGAATATATTCTATGTAACAAAGACTTAATTTAGAGTTATTTGGTTAGGGTTAGGGCCAGGGTTAGAGGGTTAGGGTTATAATGAGGCCATGCCGAATAAGGCATAAATAAGTACTTAATAATGACTAGTTAAGAGCCAATATGTTACTAATTTGCATGTTAATAAGCAACTAATTAATGGTGAATATGTTCCCCATACTAAAGTGTTACCATGTTTTTTTACTGGTGCACAAAATGAACCGTGCATGAACATCACCTTGTTCAAAGAACAAAACCAACACAGTGCATAAACTCACAACAAATTACACACCTGCAAATCAGTCTGACTTCTGCTGTTGTCGTATCCGTAATACGCCGAAAGGGAGAAGTTTTTATACCCACGATGAGTCGGGCGTGTCTTGAGCCTGAGCCCGACTCACCGAACCCCTCGGGTTCCATCGAACCCAGGTTAAGAACCACTGAACTAAGGTGTTGCTTTAGCTCAGGGGTGTCAAACGTAAGGATCCGGCCTGCGAACAGGTTTTATCCGGCCTGCGGGACGATTTTGCCAAGTATAAAAATTAGCCGAAATTTTTGAATGAAAGAAACTGCTGTTCTAAATATGTCCACTAAATGTCGCAATAGCAATTATTTGTATCTTTGTAGATTATAAATAAACCACATGATGTGCAATAGTCGAGGAAAAGGAGCAATCTACATAAATAACATCCTGTAATTACATTTTTACATTATTTTTTTATCTTGATAGATTAAAAATTAACACCAATGAGTTGACTGATGAACATTATCACATAATTTATACAGAAAGTATAAATAACGACAAATAAAGGTAGAATACTAGCAACCCCGCAACATGTAAGTGTAAAAAACAACATTATGATTTGTTAATTTTCAGAATGTGCTTGTTCTATTTTTAAACAAAGAAAACAATCTGAAGTTGTGTTTATTTTTAGGTTATCGTGCCGTGATTTTAGGAGTAGATTTTTCTCCATGTGGCCCCCGATCTAAAATGAGTTTGACACCCCTGCTCTAGCTTGTTTACTTCAGATGCAGTCAGTGGTCATTTGTTTAACTTATTTGGTTATACTAGTGGTGTTCCTCAAGGTACCATTTTAGGTCCTCTCATATTCATCATTTGCGCTATTCAACTGGTTCAGTTTAAAAATCTTGTGAGACACTCACATTTTTGCAGCAGCTTCTTAAAAACAGTACAGTGCTGTCAGACAGATGTTCTTTGATTAGCTTTTTTATGCAGACGTTCCTTGAATACAGCACAGTGCTCCAAAGTCAAATGTCTATACTGTAGAGGATGCTGGTTCTCCAGAATATACAAAATAAGACTACCGTATTTTCCGATCAATAAGCCGCTACGTTTTGAACCCTGCGGCTTAGAAAAACGGTGCAGCTAATTTATGGATTGTTCTTCTCTAACGGCCATAATGTTTTGTATTCAACAAACAGTTTTCATATTACACAGACGGAGACACTGAAAAAGTTTGTTATAGTTTGTGCTATGGCGCCATCTTTTGGACGAGTTTACTCACTACAGGTGGGGTTGAAAATATACTTCTTGTTCCTTGAACCAGAAGCGTTTCTGCTCGAAAGATTCTTCATTCATCATTCCAAGCAAAATTTGTAAGTTTTACTCTAGAAATAAACCAATTCATACTTACTAAACTGTCCCATGTGTGATTTTTGTAGGAATGTTTTCATGCATAATTGTATGTGCTATTTTAGTGTAATAAAGCTAGTGTCGTTGGCATTAGCTTATATGCCAACACGTTTACATTTGACTGTGTTATTAACCGACAATGTCATTCTTTTTGTATTGTTTCAGTTTCGTAAATTCACAAAAAAACATCACCGCAAAGTTATTGAGTCTGTTTAACTGATTGGGGAGCTCGCTTCCGCAGCTAGTGGGTCCACGACGATGACTTCTGTGTTGTTTTATCAGCCATTTTTTCCATTGTTTGGAAACAATTAGGGTATGTAAATAAAGTATATTGTATAATATAGTCCAGTCTGTCACCTATCCTATTTTTAGGCAGAGTCGTAGCCATGGCGGAGAAGGTATACGTCTCGAGGGGCTTAAGGTTGTGTCACTGCTGTTTGCAGATGATGTGGTCCTGATGGCTCCATCGGTTTGTGACCTTCAGCTCTCACTGGATCGGTTCGCAGCCGAGTGTTCAGCGGCTGGAATGAGGATCAGCATCTCCAAATCTGAGGCCATTGTTCTCAGCAGGAAACCGATGGTTTGTACAGTCCAGGTAGAGGACGAGACTCGGTCCCAGGTGGAGGAGTTTAGGTATCTCGGGGTCTCGTTCACGAGTGAGGGAAAAACGGAGAAGGAAATCAGCCGGAGAATCGGAGCAGCTGGGGCAGTATTGCAGTCTCTCTGTTATGATCCGCTGCCCAGATCATATTTCTGTTTGGGTTTTCTGTTAGTCTTGGACTCATTTTGTTCCTGTCTGTGCACCTTTGAGTTGGTTACCATAGTTACTTATTAATTCCACCTGCCGCTTGTGTTTCTGACGCGCACCTGTTGTAATCACAGACGCTATTTAAGCCCACCTTTGTTCATCACTCGTTCTGCTTTCTTTGTTTTTGCATCACGCGACTGCCACGTAAGTTTGTTCTTGTTTCCTAGACTCAGCTAAGTTCCATAGTTTGTGCTAAGTGTTAGCCTTAGCTTCCAGTGCGTTCGGCACCTCTTCCTGTCGGTTTGTTTTCTGTTTTGTACCAGTTTTGTGTTATTTTTATTATTAAATCAAGTTATTACCTGCAAGTCCTGTCCGGATTCGTCCCTTGCATCTTGGGAGAACAAACCCCCGCATCACCATGCGCACCACACGCGACAGAAAGAAAGCAGCACCTCGTACTCCCGCATCGGACGGCAAGGAGTCTTCGCCTCGTCTTCAAGACGCGTCGCTCCCGAAGACTCCTCTTCCGGACAACAGCACGCCAAGAGCAGCCCAGTCTTCCCCTCTGATGTTTGGTAATTCCATTCATGTTTGTGCCCAACAATTTTCCGACTGGGCTGTGAGCCAGAGGGAGACCCGCGCTGTTGACATTACACCGCTGCCTAGTGATGACGTCATCTCGCCCACTAGGGATGACGTCAGAGACCAAGATTTTTTTTTAGATTCTGTTTACTCCCTCTGTCAGCCCCCCACTAGGGACTTTGTTTCTAGAAGTAATCCTTATGAGAATTTTTTTTCTAAATTTAGATTTTTTCAATCTCAGTCTCCTGTTTTCCAAGCCCCGTCTCTAGTGACTTTAGTTCCGCCCCCAGTGACTAATGCAACCAGAAATGGACTTGTTGGACAATTGAGAGGGGAGGAGTCTACCCCCCTCCACCCACCCCTAAAGAAAATGCCAGACCACAGGGAGCGCGTCTGGTATCCGCTCCTTGAGGGGGGGGCTGGGGCCGGGAGCTGTGCTGGTGGGGTGACTCAGATGCACCCAACCAGGCAGCAACCTCCAGCCCGTCCTCCACCACCAGTCCGTCGGCATGTCAAGCCGCAACCCCCAGCTAGACCGCCTCCGCCATGCTCATGGCTAACCTCAGCCCGGGTGGTCCTGCAGACGCCACCATCATCTCCGGTGGGCTTGCAGACGCCACCATCATCTCCGGTGGGCTTGCAGACGCCACCAACATCTCCGGTGGGCTTGCAGACGCCACCATCATCTCCGGTGGGCTTGCAGACGCCACCATCATCTCCGGTGGGCTTACAGACGCCACCATCTCCAGTTCCTGCTCCTCGGCTAGCACCTGTTCCTGCTCCTCGGCTAGCACCTGTTCCTGCTCCTCGGCTGACACCTGCTCCAGTTCCTGTTCCTCGGCTGACACCTGCTCCAGTTCCTGCTTCCACGGCGACGACGTCTGCTGCTCCTCGGCTGACACCTGCTCCAGTTCCTGCTTCCACGGCGGCGACGTCTGCTCCTGCTGCTTCCACGGCGGCGACGTCTGCTCCTGCTGCTTCCACGGCGGCGACGTCTGCTCCTCCTGCTTCCACGGCGGCGACGTCGGCTCCTCCTGCTTCCACGGCGGCGACGTCGGCTCCTCCTGCTTCCACGGCGGCGACGTCGGCTCCTCCTGCTTCCACGGCGGCGACGTCGGCTCCTCCTGCTTCCACGGCGGCGACGTCGGCTCCTCCTGCTTCCACGGCGGCGACGTCGGCTCCTCCTGCTTCCATGGCGGCGACGTCGACTCCTGCTGCGGCCTCGCCTACCTCGATGACGATGCCTGCCGCTTCCACGCCGACGTCTGCTCCTTCCTCGTCTCCGGCGGGCCTTCCCACGGCGCCGCCACCCTCCTCGTTGCCAGCGTTGTTGCCTCCACGACCTCGGGCTGGCCAGCTGCGCAAACAGCCATCAGACACCGGCATGCAGCCCTCTCAGGGGTTAATTCTTGTACGCCCACGAATTGGGCGTAAGACTCAAAGACTGCTAAAGTTCTGGCGTCACTCCCGCCCACCTCGTCAGCCACGAATGTGGCCTTTCCGTGGTCGTCCGCCTCGCCTGCGGCAGCGGCGTTCCATTCGCCACCGCCACCTGACTCGTCCCCGGTGGATTCGGGGACACGTGGCCTGGCAACCCTCCGCCAAGACCTCCCTCTGCCCTCCCTTGACTCTTGAACTGTTGTGTAGTTGGTGGGTTTTAGTTTTTCCAGGGGACATCTGGAATCTGTCCCTTAAGGGGGGGGTACTGTTATGATCCGCTGCCCCGATCATATTTCTGTTTGGGTTTTCTGTTAGTCTTGGACTCATTTTGTTCCTGTCTGTGCACCTTTGAGTTGGTTACCATAGTTACTTATTAATTCCACCTGCCGCTTGTGTTTCTGACGCGCACCTGTTGTAATCACAGACGCTATTTAAGCCCACCTTTGTTCATCACTCGTTCTGCTTTCTTTGTTTTTGCATCACGCGACTGCCACGCAAGTTTGTTCTTGTTTCCTAGACTCAGCTAAGTTCCATAGTTTGTGCTAAGTGTTAGCCTTAGCTTCCAGTGCGTTCGGCACCTCTTCCTGTCGGTTTGTTTTCTGTTTTGTACCAGTTTTGTGTTATTTTTATTATTAAATCAAGTTATTACCTGCAAGTCCTGTCCGGATTCGTCCCTTGCATCTTGGGAGAACAAACCCCCGCATCACCATGCGCACCCCTCGTGACACTCTCTGCCGCACCGTCGAAACGAGAGCTGAGCCAGAAGGCAAAGCTCTCGGTCTACCGAGCTATCTACATTCCTACTCTCACCTATGGTCATGAAGTGTGGGTCATGACCGAAAGAATAAGATTGCGGATACAAGCGGCCGAAATGAGTTTCCTCAGAAGGGTGGCTGGCATCTCCCTGAGAGATAGGGTGAGAAGTTCAGTCACCCGAGAGAGACTCGGAGTAGAGCCGCTGCTCCTTCGCTTGGAAAGGCGCCAGCTTAGGTGGTTCGGGCATCTCGTGCAGATGCCTCACGAGCGTCTCCCTAGGGAGGTCCTCGTTGCACGTCCCACTGGGAAGAGACCCCGGGGCAGGCCAAGGACCAGATGGGGGGATTACATATCCTATCTGGCCTAGGGAACGCATCGGGATTCCCCAGGAGGAAGTTGCCAATGTTGCTCTGGAGAGGGAAGTCTGGGGGTCTCTGCTGGAGCTGTTGTCCCCTCGACCCGATTCCGGATAAGCGGTTGAAGATGGATAGATGGATGGATAGTCCAATGTACCTAAAATATGTAAAATATTTTTTTCTTCTACAATTTGGTTGATGCTGCTTAAATACCAGTGCGCTTAAAGGCCTACTGGAACCCACTACTACCGACCACGCAGTCTGATAGTTTATACATCAATGATGAAATCTTAACATTGCAACACATGCCAATACGGCCGGGTTAGTTTACTAAAGTGCAATTTTAAATTTCGCGCGAAATATCCTGCTGAAAACGTCTCGGTGTGATGACGTCAGCGCGTGACGTCACGGATTGTGGAGGACATTTTGGGACAGCATGGTGGCCAGTTATTAAGTCGTCTGTTTTCATCGCAAAATTCCACAGTATTCTGGACATCTGTGTTGGTGAATCTTTTGCAATTTGTTCAATGAACAATGGAGACAGCAAAGAAGAAAGCTGTAGGTGGGAAGCGATGTATTGCGGCCGACTTCAGCAACACAAACACGGCCGGTGTTTCATTGTTTACATTCCTGGAAGATGACAGTCAAGCTTTACCATTGGCCTGTGGAGAACTGGGACAACAGAGACTCTTACCAGGAGGACTTTGAGTTGGATACGCAGACGCGGTACCGTGAGTACGCATGCAGCTGCGGCTTCCAAACATTAGATCGCTTGCCCGTACGTGCGTTCCGCTATGTGCATGTCACGTACGTAACTTTGGGGACTTTGGGGAAATATATGTGCTGTATGAACTTTGGGGAGGTGAACGGTACTTTGGGCTTTGGGATTCAGTGTGTTGTGCAGGTGTTTGAGTTGTATTGGCGGGTTATATGGATGGGAGGGGGGAGGTGTTTGTTATGCGGTATTAATTTGTGGCATATTAAATATAACCTTGGTTGTGTTGTGGCTAATTTGTGTTTATTTACTGTTTTAGTCATTCCCAGCTGAATATCAGGTCCCACCCGCCTCTCACAGCATCTTCCCTATCTGAATCGCTCCCACTGCCCTCTAGTCCATCACTCTCACTTTCCTCATCCACTAATCTTTCATCCTCGCTCAAATTAATGGGGAAATCGTCGCTTTCTCGGTCCGAATCGCTCTCGCTGCTGGTGGCCATGATTGTAAACAATGTGCAGATGTGAGGAACTCCACAACCTGTGACGTCACACTACTCGTCTGCTACTTCCGGTACAGGCAAGGCTTTTTTTATCAGCGACCAAAAGTTGCGAACTTTATCGTCGATGTTCTCTACTAAATCTTTTCAGCAAAAATATGGCAATATCGCGAAATGATCAAGTATGACACAGAATGGACCTGCTATCCCCGTTTAAATAAGAAAATCGCATTTCAGTAGGCCTTTAATAGCCCAGAAATTACAGTGATAGTGCAGGGAGAATCTGGAAACCAGGTCCTTAGCTTTCTGAAAATGTGGCCCCCAAAACAATTTAGTTGAACATCCCTGCTTTAGATGGAGCAAGTCAGCCTGGTATTACTGTGGTGGTAATCTAAATTTAGCACAGCATGTCAAAGCATACTTGCCAACCTTGAGACCTCCGATTTCGGAAGGAAGGGGGTGGGGGCGTGGTCGGGGTGGGGCGGGGCGTGGTTGGGGGCGTGGTTAAGAGGGGAGGAGTATATTGACAGCTAGAATTCACCAAGTCAAGTATTTCATACATATACAGTATATATATATATATATATATATATATATATATATATATACATACATATACAGTATATATTTCGGGAGTCTCCCGGAAAATTCGGGAGGGTTGGCAAGTATGTGTCAAAGGCAGACTGTTGCACTGCCACAAAATGACAAAGCACCTATACCCTCACATATGACGGATACCTGAGCCTGCCTGACCCACAGCTCATTATTAGTATGGTTGTTGATGTATTTATGCCGTCTCAGTGTGCAGATAGTCATGACAGATGATTTTCTTTGCTGCATGGGTACATCCCCAAAGTCTTTGGACTCAAAATATGTACCTGTTTCTTCATTGTGTGATTTTAGAGCACAGTTGACTGCCTTGAAACAACATACAACAACAACAAACCTTTAACTTTTACTGCGTCTGGGAGCTTTACCAACGTACTCTTGCCCAGCCACACCTGCTTTTTGCTAATTTGGCAAAAAAGTATGCATACATGTTGTGTATAATAAATGTAACCTATTTTTATGGACTTGCCTCTTTGTGATGTTAAGTTCCTGTTATATGCCTTGAGCTCTTATTTTGAAAGCGCTGAGAGCGGAAGTGGGGTGACACTTGTGGTGGAGCGGAGTTTTGGAAGCAAACGAAATAAAGTGGTCCTCGTGTAAAACTGGAGCCTCCGTGTTTGTTATTTTGTAGTTTTATACAGTATAGGCGACAGGTATAAACCCTCGGTTACATAAGTAAAAGTGACCAACAGAAGCAACATCGCACTACAAATATGCACATCAAAAGGGTAGGGTTAAATAACCGTTGCTTCTTCCTACTCCTTTTTGAACATGTTATAAAGAACATGTAAATATGTAAAAATGTGATGTATCATTTTCAAACTGTATATATGTTCAAATAAACCAACTAACCAACCAACCAATCAATCAACCAACCAACCAACCAACCAACCAACCAACCAACCAACCAACCAACCAGCATTAAACCTCTGTTGTATTTATATTTTGTATCTGTTTATTCAGGTGAGAACTCAAATAAATGCACTGTCAGATATCAAAACTTACTTTAGAAGAATTGATGACAGAGAGATTCATTTTTATTCGAATGAATGAAGAAAAAAAATTGGGCTCTAGCAGAAAGAGTACTTTTAGGTGATTGATCACCACTAGTGTACGGGTATTTGTGTTTGTGCCTGCAGTACGTGCTGCACACTTGGCAACTGTGCAGCCATCTCTCAAACACAAACACATCAATTGTGTGTGTTTTGAGCAATTTGTGTTTGTTCAGAGTTAGGGACATTCTGTTTGTAAACTGCTTGCTTCTCTTGGTAAAGGCAACGCTGAGATTCATCAGTGCCTATAAAGGCCATGTAGGGTAACTTGCACAGTATACCCCGTTTTTGTTTTTTTGACTTCATGTTTATGTAAAAACTTGGTTCACTATCGGTTGAAACCTCGAGTTTGATCAATGTTATTACATTTAGGATTGAGGATGCTTTATTATTGTCCATTCTTTAACATGTACAAGACACATAAGAACTGAAATTACATTTTCGGCACAGTCCCACTAAGAGCAGACATACGTTACAGGGAGACAAGACGGGACCGCCAACGGATCAGCCACTTACGGCGCTACTTAAAAAAGGTGGGAAAAAGGTGATATTGGGAAAGGGGGGAAGAATAAAAAATATCAGTCAAAGGTTGGACCCTCAGGAGGGGGTCCAGACTGAGTGAGCCATAGCACACATAAACATGTTACATATAATCACAACAACTCGCAACAGAGGGCGGGGAGTTGGGGCCCTGGAGGCCGGCCTGCTGCTATAAAGCGCTACTCAGCCGTCCATCACCCCGAAGGGGAATCAAGCGGTGGTGAAGGCGTGGAGTGGGGGTGGGGAGTGTGTTTGTCTATATGCCCAGTGTCTTTGGGTGTAGTGGAGTTGTGTTCATAGGCCTGGGGTCGTTCTGCATGCTATGCAAGCAAAGTTCGACTTCCAGGTGTTGTTGAGGAGGTAGGGAAGTCAAAAGCGTCCATCTTTGAAATTCCTCAGGGGATGATTACAGAACAGCCTGTTCTTGTCCTCAAGGTCATTCGGGGGAGTCAAATCGTAGATAAGGATTTTTGTTTTTTCTCGAGCAGGCATTACAATGGCTTGCCTGTTCTATTTGTCCATGCTGGCTGCTCTCATATCCAATGTTTCCTTTACAGCAAGCTTCTCCATGATGTGATCCATCTTGCGATTCAGTTCAGAAATCGCCCCAGACTGTGATCCCACAGCCCGACCCAATCCGTCCATTGCGACGAACAGCCTTTGGGCTCCTTGAGTGGCTGCCATCGTCTTACGAATTTTACGATACACCAGAGCAATGCCAAGCCCAATCAGCAGGTGCCCCGCGATCATGGTTCCAAATAGATAGATGTCTTCCACGTCCTCGATAGAAAGGACTGAGAGGCACATGATTCTCCATTTGTCCCAGGAATCTCTCACGTACCCCGCAGTAATGGTTCCATCAGGGCAGCCAGGCTCCCCAGAACATCTTTCCCTCGTCGAAAAGATTTTGTCAATTGAGTCGATAGTCCAGCTAATCAATTCCATGTCTGATGTTTAGATTTAGAGGACAGCGCAAAGAGGCTTCAAAAAAAGTTTAGACAAGACAAGACAAAAGAGAGCAAGCAAGGAAAAGACGGGATGAGAAAAAAATGTGACCGCCCTCACCAGAGGCAAGACAGAAATATATGATAAATGGTATAATATAATGATATAATGGTATAATGGTATAAATGATATATGATGTATAATTTAGCTTCTCAATTAGAGCACGGAACCTTTATTTTTTGTTAAGATTGCACAATTGTACGAGAGAGTTAGTGCCAGGACGCAACCTTGCTTAATTCTGCTTTTTATCTTAAAACTTTTGGAGGTTAATCCGTCAAAAAGTACTGTTGTTTTCATCTCATCATTGAAAGGACATCAAGAGTTTGAGTAGAGTAGGCGGACAGTTTAAAGCACCATATACAGACCTGGCCTACCAACTGCGTCAAAAGCTTTCGTCAGGTCGACGAAAGCTATGTGAAATGGTAAGTTTTGCTCGCGGCAATTTTCTTGCAACTGTCGGGGAGATAAGATCATGTCCACAATTGACCTGAACCTGCATTGGCTTTCTGGGAGGACTCGATCTGCCTGTTTCTGGAGGCGCTTCAAGATGAATGCCTTCCCTGTTACGCTCAGCAAAGATCCCATCCATCCATTCATTTTCTACCGCTTGTCCCTTTTAGGGTCACGGGGGGTGCTGGAGCCTATCTCAACTGCATTCGGGATATGCCTCTATAATTATTGCAGTCTCCCTCGTCACCTTTGTTCTTGTAGAGTGTTATGATGTTGTAGTCTCTCATGTTGTGAAGTATTTCATCAACTTGTAGAGATGGGGGAGCAGAATGTCCTTGTTCTCTTTCAGGACCTGTGCAGGTATACTGTCATTGCTCTGAGATTTTCCACTTGATTGCTCGATTGCTTTTGAGAGATTTTCCCTTTGTGGGCATGGTGTCCAGGTCTGTCATCGTCGGGAGTCGAGCTATTGGTTCCCCTGTGCTGTTGTCCACAGCTTGTTCTTATGAATAGAGATTTGAATAATGTTCAACCCATCTGTTTATTTACTGATTTTTGTCTGTGATCAACTGTCCTGTCAGGGATTTGAATGGTGCAACTTTATTAACCTGTGGGCCAATTGCAGTCCTGATCTTCCATCCATCCATCCATCCATTTTCTACCGCTTGTCCCTTTCAGGGTCGCGGGGGGTGCTGAAGCCTATCTCATGTGCATTCGGGTGGAAGGCGGGGTACACCCTGGACAAGTCGCCATCTCATCGCAGGGCCAACACAGATAGACAGACAACATTCACACTCACATTCACACATTGGGGCCAATTTAGTGTTGCCAATCAACCTATTCCCATGTGCATGTCTTTGGAGGTGGAAGGAAGCCGGAGTACCCGGAGGGAACCCACGCAGTCACGGGAGAACATGCAAACTCCACACAGAAAGATCTCGAGCCCGGGATTGAACTCAGGACATTCGTATTGTGAGGCACATGCACTAACCCCTGTGTCACCGTGTTGCCCGCAGTCCTGATCTTTTCATACATAATCTTTAAGTTTCCAGTGTCTGATTTCTGTTTTATCTTTGTAGAGATTCACCCAGTAGTTTTTGCTCACGGGCAGACCTTCTTGTCTCCCGCTGTAGTTTGGACTTACCTGCTTTTAAGCGGCTGAAAGTGCTGTCTGTTTTTGTGGACCATGAGGGCTGACCGTTTCTCGTCTTGTAACAGTCAGTGTTGATGTGTTGATTTCGATCCAGTCCTCTCGTGATGTTCTCACGGTCATGTAAGCGTAAGAAGCTGACTCATAGATTGCTGTTCTTAAACCAGACCACATCATGTCAGGTGCGGAGTTTTTCATGTCTTGTAACAGTACCTTAAATTGCTTTTCAAATAAAACCTTTGCCTCTAGGTTGCTCTTTGTGGTATTGAGATCTGTGTTAAAGTCTGCATTGTGATGACCTTGTAGATTTCATTGTGTTAATGTAAGCTCTTTAAACAATTACACAACCAATTTGGTGCCAGTGGCTCGATCTTGGGTGACGCCATGAAACTCTGTGGTGGTCCTTGCCATTGTAGAAGTTGTTCATAATACAAAGGTTGTTTTCTGCGTTTTTAGTAGTCTGTGGCCGTTCTCGTTGATCTTTCCCAATCTGAAATGACCAAGGCAAGTTAGTCAGTTGATTCTCTGCACCTACCCCAGCATTAAAGTTGCAGAGAATGAAAGCTTGATCTTTAGCAGGGATGTTTTGGGTGAGTCTGTAAAGGTCTTCATAGAAGTGGTCTTTTTCCTCACTTCCTGTTGTTAGTGTTCGAGCATAGGCACTAATGATTTGGAGTGTTCCTGTTGTAGTAGCTGCAAGGTGATGATCCGCTTAGAAATACCTTGAGGTGTGCAGGTCTTCAGTAGTCTGTTGTGCTCTGCAAAGCCGGCACCATATAGTTTGGGTTCACGTGTTCCTAGGTTCTTCCAGAAGGTGTAATTAGATTATTTTACTTAGCCTGTATCACCAAGTCTGGCTTCCTGAAGTGCTGCGATGTCCACTTTCAGCCTTTTCAGCTTGTTTTTAATGGCAGTTTGCCATAAATCTTGGGTCTGGTCGAAATCAGTGTTGGAAAGTCCAGTGCGCATTGTTCTCACAATCCATGTCCTCAACTTGAGGGGAGTTGATTTTTGATTTGTCTTACCTGGTGATGTGTTAACGTCTGCTTTTCGGCTTTAGGTGTTGTTATCTAAAAAAATAATCCAAGTGCAGATCCGTAAAAGTCTCTATTTAATAATAAAAAATCACTGCGGCAGTGCTCACGTAAACGGTTATCTAAACGAATCACCAATGAAATGAGTGAACTGAAACTGGCTTCTTCGTCTCTGCAAGCCAATTCATCCTTTAGCTGTTCATTAAGACCCTTAATAAAAATCTCCATAAGCGCCTTGTCATTCCATCCTGAATCAGCTGCCAATGTTTGAAACTCCATAGAATGATCTGCAGCACTACGACTTCCCTCCTGTAGAGTTAGGAGACGCTTTGCTGCACTGCCAGCATAATTTGGGTGGTCGAAATCTTGCCGGAAACGCTCAACAAAGTCATTAAATCTCTTGAGTGCCAGTAGATTCTTGGAATCTTCTGCCTCTGCCCATGTTAACGCCCTGCCACACAGTAACCCAACCATAAACAAAATATTTGACTTATCTATAGAGAAGGTTGTTGGTCTGAATTGAAAAACGTTGGGACACTGCAGAAGAAAGCCTCGACAGCTGCTCAGGTCCCCATGAAAAGTCTCAGGGTTTGGCCCGGGAACTTCAGGAGTTGCGGCAGAGGCATGAGGTGTGAAAGGGGCAAAGGTGACTGGGCAGAGGCTGTGGACGAAAGTTGGTTCGTCAAAACAGACATTTGATTCATTAGCTGACTCATTTGTGATACTAGTTCCTGATTTCCTCGGACAAGATGGCGTAGTGTCTGCTCATGCAAACCAAGCAGGATGCCTTGATGCGAAACAGCTTCTCGGATTAACGCAGGTGTGTCATCATCAAGGAGAGGATCCGCTGGATTCATAATGGCCAGTTCGTTCTGTTGTGATCTAAAAAAGAATCCAAGTGCAGAGCCGTAAAAGTCTCTATTTAATTACAAAAAATCACTGGAGAAAATAAATCAATTGTAACAAAAGTTCAGCTCCAGGAAAAGCGGGTCAAAATCTGTCCTCCACCTGAGGAAATACAAAAAAAAGGATTACAAAAGGTCCAGGCAGAAAGACAGAGTATGTATGCTCAGACTAAACTCTACCGCAGACAACGGACAAACTGGCACCGGCTGAGTGGAGATCCAGGGTTTAAATATGGTGGTTGATTGGAGACAGGTGGGTTCAGATGACTGGCAGCACACCTGAAACTAATGACAGGGTAGAGACTTACAGTCATAAGAAGGGAGGAGAGTAGGAAGACAAGAGGAAAAAGAGCAGGAGAACCGCCCTCATGACATTAGGCCCCTAAGAGCAGGCAGACGTGGCAGATCAGCACCTTGCTGGCTGGGGTCTGCCCAGCTTTAGGCGGGCGTTCGCTGATCGGTGCAGCTGAATAGCCGCTCCCACCCTCAGAGTTGACCCATGGTGCCTTCTCCGTTCGTCAAATGGAGCCGGTTTATAACCTGTAAACTGTCAACTCCTGTGTGCTCTCCATTGTTTAAAGCTGTACAGCGGTGTGGTTTACTATAAACTCCCTACATTTGGGAGTTAAAGGGGAACATTATCACCAAACCTATGTAAGCGTCAATATATACCTTGATGTTGCAGAAAAAAGACCATATATTTTTTTAATCGATTTCCAAACTCTAAATGGGTGAATTTTGGCGAATTAAACGCCTTTCTATTATTCGCTCTCGGAGCAATGACGTCACAACGTGACGTCACATCGGGAAGCAATCCGCCATTTTCTCACTTTCGTCGGTGTGTTGTCGGAGGGTGTAACAACACGAACAGGGACGGATTCAAGTTGCACCAGTGGCCGAAAGATGCGAAAGTGGCAAGAAATTGGACGAAATTTGTTCAAAATACGAGGCTGTGGAGAAAGCCGACGAAATGGTCAGTCGTTTGTTCCGCACACTTTACCGATGAAAGCTATGCTACGGCAGAGATGGCAAGAATGTGTGGATATCCTGCGACACTCAAAGCAGATGCTGACATCAACTCCAAAACTGGACAGATCAGCTTTCAGGAAAAGAGAGTGGATGAGGGTATGTCTACAGAATATATTAATTGATGAAAACTTTATTCATTACTCGCGGTTTTACGTAAATTATTATACATAAACTGTGTTTACCAATAATTTAGCTTAAAAACATTTATTTTTTTCAATCATTCGAGTATATTCGGGTAGTCTTGTGTAATGCAGTATTTTGTGTCTATTTAGGTATGGTTAACCTGAGTGCTGAAATCGTGGAAAAATATATGTTCTTAGCGCGCCTGAAATGGGCTGTCTGCACTCTCAAAGTGCATGTTGTTGCCAAATGTATTTCACATGCTGTAAACCTAGTTCATAGTTGTTAGTTTCCTTTAATGCCAAACAAACACATACCAATCGTTGGTTAGAAGGCGATCGCCGAATTCATCCTCGCTTTCTCCCTTGTCGCTGGCTGTCGTGTCGTTTTCGTCGGTTTCGCTTGCATACGGTTCAAATCGATATGGCTCAATAGCTTCAGTTTCTTCTTCAATTTCGTTTTCGCTACCTGCCTCCACACTACAACCATCCGTTTCAATACGTGCGTAATCTGTTGAATCGCTTAAGCCGCTGAAATCCGAGTCTGAATCCGAGCTAATGTTGCTATATCTTGCTGTTCTATGCGCCATGTTTGTTTGTATTGGCATCACTGTGTGACGTCACAGGAAAATGGACGGGTGTATATAACGATGGTTAAAATCAGGCACTTTGAAGCTTTTTTTAGGGATATTGCATGATGGGTAAAATTTTGAAAAAAACTTCGAAAAATAAAATAAGCCACTGGGAACTGATTTTTAGTGGTTTTAACCCTTCTGAAATTGTGATAATGTTCCCCTTTAAAGGTGAGGCGAAAGTGACTAGCTCATTGTGCACTTCCCCCGCTGTTGGTCCAGGGCGGTTTATTTGCTAATAGAGCTTATTCACCGCGAACACCCGAAAGGATCCACCCCTATCCGCCACCATGGGAACCGCCTGGTAGCCTTCACCCAGGGAGCTCCCAGGGGGTACATCAGGATTATCTAATAATGCAACAAATATAATACCATCATATATTTCTAGCTTGTACCCCGCCTTCCGCCCGATTGTAGCTGAGATAGGCTCCAGCGCCCCCCGCGACCCCAAAAGGGAATAAGCGGTAGAAAATGGATGGATGGATGGATATTTCTAGCTTTTTTTTTAGATAAAATGAAAATAATATTGATAAATATCCGCTTGACTTATGATTTCAAAGCAAGTTTTGAATCAAATTGAACACTGTAAAAATGACAATAGATTTTACGGTAAACAATTGGCAGCTCAGTTGCCAGGATTTTCCCTTAAAAAACTATACTAATGTTTTTTCAATTACAGTAAAATGCTGTAAAACAATTTCGGTAAAATTGTAGCTGTAAGTTTTACTGCAAAATCTAAAGATTAAAAAATATATATATAATCAAATGTGATAATATATAATGATAGCATGTGGTCTCTACACAGTTAGTGTAGATTAATACATTATTCTCGGTTACAAATGGCCCCTTTGAGGGCAGTCGTAATTGCGATGTGGTCCTCAGTGAAAACGAGTATGACACGCTAGCATTAATAGATAATGTGAGAGTCCAGTCCATCAGGGAGCAGCCGAGGGTCGCAGGGGGATCTTCTTCCATGTAGACAAGTCGACAATGTAGAGACGTCACCAACTGTGCTTCATTCAAAGAGTAGTCATTCCTGGGTCACGACTTGGAACAGCTAGCTCGTCTTCCAGAAATTATTTGTGACCACCTGATATTCTCTCCATGCATGAAAGGGGGGACAGGGCAGAAAAGAAATGCGGCAGGTCAACTGGTCCAAACAGGATCTATCCAAAAGTTGGAATACATAAATGAGTCTTAAGATGAGAGGACTTGTAAACGTTGTCTTAAAAAGTGAAAGAACCTTGATCAAAAAGTTGAAAACCACCAAAAAGTTGGGGTCAAATGATGCCAAAACTCGATAAAAAATCTCTACAGCTGTACAGGGTCAAGAAAAGAAATATAATGTGGGCAAACGGACGCTATTTGGAGGAGAACATCTGTATGAGATGCTACCATCGTTATTTACGAGCGACATCAGACTGTTGCCTGCAATAAACTGATGATTTCTCGAGTAGCGGTTAGTATACAGATGCAGTATAACACCAGCTAAGGATCAATCAATCAATCAATCAATCTTTATTTATATAGCCCTAAATCACAAGTGTCTCAAAGGGCTGCACAAGCCACAACGACATCCTCGGTACAAAGCCCACATACGGGCAAGGAAAAACTCACCCCAGTGGGACGTCGATGTGAATGACTATGAGAAACCTTGGAGAGGACCGCATATGTGGGTAACCCCCCCCCCCCCTCTAGGGGAGACCGAAAGCAATGGATGTCGAGTGGGTCTGACATAATATTGTGAGAGTCCAGTCCATAGTGGATCCAACATAATAGTAAGAGTCCAGTCCATAGTGGGGCCAGCAGGACACCATCCCGAGCGGAGACGGGTCAGCAGCGTAGAGATGTTCCCAGCCGATGCACAGGCGAGCGGTCCACCCCGGGTCCCGACTCTGGACAGCCAGCACTTCATCCATGGCCACCGGACCTGTGCCCCCCCCCTCAAGGAAAAGGGGAGCAGAGGAGAAAAGAAAAGAAACGGCAGATCAACTGGTCTAACAGGGGGGCTATTTAAAGGCTAGAGTATACAAATGAGTTTTAAGATGGGACTTAAATGCTTCTACTGAGGTAGCATCTCTAATTGTTACCGGGAGGGCATTCCATAGTACTGGAGCCCGAATAGAAAACGCTCTATAGCCCGCAGACTTTTTTTGGGCTCTGGGAATCACTAATAAGCCGGAGTTCTTTGAACGCAGATTTCTTGCCGGGACATATGGTACAATGCAATCGACAAGATAGGACGGAGCTAGACCGTGTAGTATTTTATACGTAAGTAGTAAAACCTTAAAGTCACTTCTTAAGTGCACAGGAAGCCAGTGCAGGTGAGCCAGTATAGGCGTAATATGATCAAACTTTCTTGTTCTTGTCAAAAGTCTAGCAGCCGCATTTTGTACCAACTGTAATTTTTTAATGCTAGACATAGGGAGACCCGAAAATAATACGTTACAGTAGTCGAGACGAGACGTAACGAACGCATGAATAATGATCTCAGCGTCGCTAGTGGATAAAATAGAACGAATTTTAGCGATATTACGGAGATGAAAGAAGGCCGTTTTAGTAACACTCTTAATGTGTGATTCAAACGAGAGTTGGGTCGAAGATAATACCCAGATTCTTTACTGATTCGCCTTGTGTAATTGTTTGGTTGTCAAATGTTAAGGTGGTATTATTAAATAAATGTCGGTGTTTAGCAGGACCGATAATCAGCATTTCCGTTTTCTTGGCGTTGAGTTGCAAGAAGTTAGCGGACATCCATTGTTTAATTTCATTAAGACACGCCTCCAGCTGACTACAATCCGGCGTGTTGGTCAGCTTTAGGGGCATGTAGAGTTGGGTGTCATCAGCATAGCAATGAAAGCTAACACCGTATTTGCGTATGATGTCGCCTAGCGGCAGCATGTAAATGCTAAAGAGTGCAGGGCCAAGAACCGAACCCTGAGGAACTCCGCACGTTACCGTAACATAGTCCGAGGTCACATTATTATGGGAGACGCATTGCATCCTGTCAGTAAGATAAGAGTTAAACCACGACAAAGCTAAGTCTGACATACCAATACGTGTTTTGATACGCTCTAATAAAATATTATGATCGACGGTATCGAAAGCAGCGCTAAGATCAAGAAGCAGCAACATAGATGACGCATCAGAATCCATCGTTAGCAGTAGATCATTAGTCATTTTTGCGAGGGCTGTCTCCGTAGAGTGATTTGCCCTGAAACCGGATTGAAAAGGTTCACAGAGATTGTTAGACACTAAGTGTTCATTTAGCTGCTGTGCGACAATTTTTTCGAGGATTTTCGAAATAAAGGGAAGGTGGGACACCGGTCGGTAGTTTACCATGAGGTCAGGATCAAGGTTAGGTCTTTTGAGCAGAGGATGAATAACCGCTTTCTTGAATACTAGGGGAACAGTGCCAGAGGAAAGTGATAAGTTTATAATATTTAGCACTGATGGACCTAATAATACAAAAAGCTCCTTGATAAGTTTCCCAGGAAGTGGGTCAAGTAAACATGTTGTTTGTTTTATCCCACTTACACGCTGTAATAGTTCCTCTAATGTTATTTCATCAAAAAGAGAGAGACTATTTTGTATTGCAGTATCCGTCGTAGATACAGTTGTATCTGTGTTCATAGAACCCAGTTGTAGCTGGGATGCGTTGTCTTTAATCTCCTTTCTAATGAGTTCAATTTTCTTATTAAAGAAATTCATAAAGTCATCTGCCGAGTGGGTGGAGCTATTGGGAGGAGTCCCTTGTTGGGTTAGCGATGCTACTGTACTAAACAAAAATGTAGGGTCGTTTTTGTTGAGGCGGATGAGATTTGAGTAATATTTAGCTTTAGCTAAGGTAAGCATGCGTTTATACGATATTAAACTATCACTCCATGCTTGATGGAAAACCTCAAGCTTGGTTGCGCGCCATTTGCGTTCCAACTTTCTACATGATAATTTATGAGCTCTGGTTTCCTCTGTAAACCATGGGGTGCGCCTTTTAGGGGCCCTTTTTTGTTTTAGCGGTGCTATACTATCAATGGTTTTGCGCAGGGCATTGTCAAAGTTGTTAGTGAGGTTATCAATAGAGCCGACATAATTTGGGAATGGTGCCATTACCGAAGGCAGTAGGTCAGCAAGAGTCATCGTTGTGGCGGCATTAATGTTGCGGCTGCTATAGCAGTTATTATTATTATTAGTTTGTTGACAATGAGTCAGAACTTCGAATTTTATAAGGTAATGATCGGACATTACTTTAGTATACGGGAGTACCATAACTTTGGAGGTGGTGACACCCCTGACCAGCACTAGATCTATCGTATTGCCGTTGCGATGCGTAGGTTCATTTATTATTTGTGTAAGACCACAGCTATCAATTATAGTCTGGAGCGCCACGCACTGAGGGTCCGATGGGGTATTCATATGGATATTAAAGTCCCCCATTATGATTATATTGTCTGCGTGCGTCACTAGATCAGCAACGAACTCTGAGAATTCATTAATAAAGTCCGAGTAGGGCCCTGGGGGGCGGTAGATAACAGCCATATCGAGAGGCAGCGGTGCGACAGACCTCATAGTAAGCACCTCAAACGATTTGTATTTATTATTTAGGTTAGGGGTAAGGTTAAAGTTTTCATTGTATATTAGTGCGACCCCCCCACCCCTTTTAAGGGGACGGGCAATATGCGCATTCGTATAGTTAGGAGGAGATGCCTCATTTAGCGCAAAAAATTTGTCTGGTTTGAGCCAGGTTTCGCTAAGACCAATGACGTTAAGATTGTTGTCTCTAATGACCTCATTAACTAATAACGTTTTGGGAGACAATGATCTTATGTTTAAAAAGCCCATATTATAAGTATTGGGCTGTTTTGACGAGTTTTTGTTTAAATTATCCGTAGTAGAAATATTAATAATGTTGCGTTTATTATACGTAGTGCACTTTAAATAGTTTCGACCATATCTAGGAATTGATACGACGGGAATTTTCAGATTGTTTGCTTGATGCTGCGATCGACTGAACGCATCATGATTTGCCACCTCAGTAGAATGCATATCTACCCCGGACACATTCACAACAGAAAACACATTATGTGAGTTGTGTGTTATTCTAAGAAAATTGCTATGCGTACAGGAATTATCCAGCCTGGTGCTGGCTAGTTCTAGCTTAACTGACTCCTCACCCGGACTAGCAGGCTCTGTAATTGCCTGTGACCGGGCTTGCTCTAGTGTAGTTAGTCAAATGTGACTTAAACAGTAGTCTATATTCTTAGACAGGATGATGGCGCCTTCCTGGTTAGGGTGAAGGCCGTCCCTCATCAGCAAGCCTGGTTTGCCCCAGAAAGAGGGCCAATTATCAATAAACGTTAGTCCCTGTTGTCTACAGAAGCTAGCCAGCCACTTGTTAAGCGAGACTAATCTGCTATATCTCTCATCATTGCCTCTCGCAGGCAGGGGGCCAGAGACAATTACTCGATGCCTGGACATCTTTCTAGTGAGATCACAAGTCCTGGCTATGTTTCTCTTTGTAATCTCTGACTGTCTCATTCTAGTGTCATTGGAGCCAACGTGTACAACTATATTCGCATAACTAGTGGTGCGATTAGCCTGTCGTACGTGTTTACTAGGCCTGTTGCGAGTTAGCTCCCTAAGATTAGCCTCAATGTCAGGTGCTCGGGCCCCCGGGATGCACTTAATTGTGGCTGGTTTGCTAAGCTTTATGTTTCGGGTGATGGAGTCCCCTATGACTAAGGTGTGGTGCCCGGTAGACTGGGGTGTAGGACTAGCTAAAGAGCTAAATCTATTATGCGTCTCAACCGGTACACCGTAGCTTGTAGGCCGCTTAGGACTGCTACAGGCTGGGCTAGTTAGCTCGCTACAGCTAACGCTAGCAGATGTGTCCGCAACATCTAACGTTACGAGATTACTCTGCTCTAACTGGCGGACACGGCCCTCTAGCAGAGCCAGCCTCTCCGTGAGTAAGGTGCAAGACGCGCAGGAAGCCATACTCACGGTGTTTTCTGTCACCGAGTGAAGTTCCTGCTGTCTTCCGAGAAGTCCTGGTCACGGTGTGCAGGAGTAGACTCCTTCTGACCGGCGCCCGGCGACGCCTTTCTCCGCGCTAGCTTCGTTAGCTTAGCAGCTAGCTGCTAGCTAGCTGCGGGAGGGGTGGAGAGACAGAGATCGGGTGATTTGCAAGTTAAATAGCACTACTAAATATGTTGAGAAAGTAATAAAGAAAGCTGCAGAACAATTTAAAAGCACACAAATAGAACGATACTTAGCTTTTTCGAAACAGCGAGCAGTCAGCGAGCAGTCACGCACGGTGAACCGGAACCGGAAATAGGATGCCCATGTTAGGATGTTTAATAATATCTAACCGGCGGACACTTATCCATACAAATATGGAGAAGCTGCTGATGGTGTGTTTGACGGAGAAGCAGCTCCAAGGTGGTAGAGATAGAAGTCCACTCTCCATTACGTCATAAAACAACTGTAGTTGTTAGTAGTACATACCAGTGTATTGCTTTTCAAACAATATTCCTCATCTCATAGTTCGTTTTTCTTTTTATAAAGTATGCTATATGTTGAAATTGTGGTATTTTGTGGAAGCCAAGCACCGACTTAACTGATATCAATTTAATTTAATGGGAGACGTAATCGACAGATGGATCTAAAGTTGATCTAGAGCAGTGTTTCTTAACCATTGTTGGGCCGTGAGCGCCCACTAGAGGGTCGCCAAAAAATATCTGTTTCCTAGCTGTGGTCCGTATGGGCTTCATCAGTACTCAGTTGCAATACACTTTTCTACCACTTGTGGCAGTATTGACAATATCAAACAAAAACAAGAAGTCTGGAGCTAAAGTCAGAGAGAAATTTCTTCAGCGCAAAAATTATGACAAAAATGGTGAAGCTGTATTTTCATTTGCACTTTTTTATTTACAGTTTTATTATTTTAGTTTATTTATTTCAGCACAACATATTGTTGTGTAAACTTATTTGTTGGCAGTTATTTATGAGTCCCTTCTTATGCAGTACATTTTGTTAGTACTTATTTTTCTAATCAGCCTCACCTAAGTCTAAGGTTTACGTATTAAATAAATAATCATATTTGTGATTAACACATGGTTTCATATTATTTGACAAGGTTGTAAACTGCAAGTAGGTTAGAAGTAATTATGGAATACCTTTGAAATCAAGAGTAGGCTTACTACTACTACTTCTACTACTACTACTACTAATTATAAAAATAACAATAATAATAATAATAATACTTACTATGTTAATAATAATATAACTATCATATAATATAGTAATAACTAATAATAATGATAATAATGTTAATATTTAAGTGGGCCACGGGCCACTCTTTAGTGGAAAAGTTGGGCCCCATGGTGAAAAAGTTTAAGAAACCCTGATCTAGAGATTTAAATGTTGAAAGTAAAAATAGTATATACTGATATATGACTTATCTTTTTAACACTTTTATGAGTAAGGGCCTTTTGAATACCCGAAACGTTCAGTCTGTTTATTTTAAACTGTCATTGTTGAAAAGATAATAATGAATCAAAAGCAATGTTTTTATGAATTGTTTACCTCTTTAAGGCTTCAGTTACTTTACATTTAAATATTCAATTTAAAAAAATGTTTTGGGGAAAGTGTTGCATATTTTGTGTTTTTGCCATAGAAAAAAAAGGGACATAAAACATAAGAAAATAAAAACTTTATTGCCACAAATAGATTTGAAGTTGATCTATAGATCAGTGATTCCCAAATTGTCGTACACTTGCCACTCTATCTAGTGGTACGCCAAAAAAAAAACCACTTAGCTAAATATTCAAATACAGTGTTTAATGCTACAGTGGCTAAAAATATTAAATACTTGTTAAATAAAACCCCTGCCTTGTTCTTGATGAACATTTATGCTACTGTATTTTAATATTGGTCTAGGGTGGTACTTGGACAGCCAAGTGTTTTCTGAGGTGGTACTTAGAATACAATAGAATAGAATGGACTTTATTGTCATTATATTTGCATATAACGAGATTAAGGACTCCAATTTAAGGTGCGGTAGTGGGAACAAATATGGGGTAAAAATAAATGAATAATAAAATAAAATAAATTACACAACAGGCAATAGAGGAAAAAAAAAACAATTGATATAAACAGACTACTATCCAATAAGAATAATAAGAAATCCTGTACAATATACAAAACACAATAGAAATACAAAATACTTTACAATATACAGAACAAGACAAGAGTACCGGAGTGAAACGAGTTTGAGAACCACCGCTATAGATATTTGAGTGTTGAAAGAAAAAAGGTATTGATATATGACTTTTTATATATTTTTTAATACTTTTAATACCTTTAACATTCACCAAAATTTAGGGTAGCCCTAAGGCAGGGGTCGGCAACCCAAAATGTTGAAAGAGCCATATCGGACCAAAAATTCCCCAAACAAAATATGTCTGGAGCCGCAAAAAATTAAAAGCCTTATATAAGTGTTATAATGAAGGCAACACATGATGTAAGTGTCTATATTAACTATATTAGCCTACTATCAAAATTACTTTAAAAGTCTTATATAAGTGTTATAATGAAGGCAACACATGATGTAAGTGTCTATATTAACTATATTAGCCTACTATCAAAATTACTTTAAAAGTCTTATATAAGTGTTATAATGAAGGCAACATATGATGTAAGTGTCTATATTAGCCTACCATCAAAGGCTTATGCAAATCTTCGTTGACAGAAATGTTGTATTTTATTTTTTATTCTACACATTTTTGCAACATTGGAAATCATTAGTAAAATGGAGGCTTCTCAGAGGGTGAGATAACTCCTGGAAATGACTGTCTTAGAATGGCCAAAGGTATAGATGTGTGTGTCCAAGTTTAAGGAAACGGCAGGCTGTCTTCTTGTAATGGATTTATTACAATCTTTACAAGCTGGGTAACGTTTGCTGTGGTTTGGAACAACATGGCGCACAAACAACTAAGAGAAATGCAGCCAATTATTACATACAGATAATGTGTCATAAAACATGCAAATATAAATTAAATACACAGAGGACATAAGTGAAGGAAATTGAATGAGCTCAAATATACCTACAAACGAGGCATAATGAGCCTGAATAGCATGTTAGCATCGATTAGCTTGCAGACATGGATTCAATCAACAAACCTCACTTTTGTGCATTCACGCACAGCATAAAACGTTTGGTGGACAAAATGAGACAAAGAAAGAGTGGCATAAAACACGTCTTTCTGTGGCAGCATTGGAGAAAGTTGTACATGTAAACAAACTACGATTTAAAAAAATATTTTTTTTTTTGATTTTTATTAAGGATCCCCATTAGCTGGTTGCCTCAACAACCCACAAGTCTTCCTGGGGTCCACAATTCAATACGATTACAAGTAAAAGCATATAATTATAACTACACAATACAGAAAAAATAAAAAAATAAAAGCATCAATAAGAAAACAAGCAAACAATTTACAGTCACAGAATAATAATTACCATATAAATATAACTACACAATATAAAACCAAACAAATCATCAACGAGCAACCTAATTTAAAGACTCAGATAAAATATTACTTTCTTTTTAAAAACCCGTTTACTTTCAATGCCGGTGAGAATTTGAGGCAGGTTATTCCAGAGCGATAAAGATCTATAAATAAAAGATTTCCGAAAAATCATTCTTCCTGGGACGAGGGAGTACAAAATGCCCCTCACTGGACGCCCTGGTATTATGATTATGTATAGTGCTACTGTGAACTATTGGGGCCATGAGAAAAGCAGGAGTTTTACTACCGGTTACTGATTTGAACAATATCAGAGTACTAGCCGACAACCTGTTCTGCTCGATGAGTTCAAGGATCGCTGAAATTAGTAGGACCAAACGGCGCTTGCCAAATACTCTCATCAGTGAAGCATGTATAACAGGGGTCGGGAACGTTTTTGGCTGAGAGAGCCATGAAAGCCAAATATTATAAAATGTGAGAGCCATATAATATTTTTCAACACTGAATACAACTAAATGTGTGCATTTTTAAGTAAGACCATAATTTTTAGAGTATAATAAGTGTATTCTTCTTTTTAATAACATTGTTATTCTGAAGCTAACCGATAATGAATAAAATAGTTCTTACCATTAATGCGACTTCTTGAACAGGTGCGGTAGAAAACGGATGGATGGATTAAAATGCATGAGAATGTTTTATATTTTCAACATTATTTTTAACACTGTGATTACCAGCGGAATTATTCATTACTTATCGCTGTGTTTTTCAACCACTGTGCCACACGAGTGTGCCGTGAGATAGTCTGGTGTGCAGTGGGAGATTATGTAATTTCACCTAATTGGGTTAAAAATATTTTTTGCAAACCAGTAACAATAATTCAAAAAATGTGCCGTTGTTGAGTGTCGGTGCTGTCTAGAGCTCGGCAGAGTAACCGTGTAATACTCTTCCATATCAGTAGGTGGCAGCAGGTAGCTAATTGCTTTGTAGATGTCGGGAACATGGTTTGGCGTGATTACAATATGCGGGAGGCAGCGTGTAGGT
Organism: Nerophis lumbriciformis; assembly: GCF_033978685.3. NCBI lineage: Eukaryota > Metazoa > Chordata > Actinopteri > Syngnathiformes > Syngnathidae > Nerophis > Nerophis lumbriciformis. The sequence goes on along the minus strand of NC_084578.2, from coordinate 21,019,846 downwards.
AAAAAGGTATCCAACACTTAAACCAAAAATAAACAAAAGGCGAGTGCCGCTAAGAAAAGGCATTGAAGCACAACGAAACTAAAACTGAACTGACTGCAAAGTAAACAAAAACAGAATGCTGGATGACAGCAAAGACTTACAGCGTGTGGAGCAGACGGCGTCCACAAAGTACATCCGTACATGGCATGACAATCAACAATGTCACCGCAAAGAAGGAGTGCGTCCGCACAACTCAAATAGTCTTGATAGCATTCAAGGAAGACATGAAACTGCTACAGGAAAATACCAACAAAAGAGGAAAAGCCACCAAAATAGGAGCACAAGACACACAGGAAAACACCAAAAAACTCAAAATAAGTTACGACGTGATGTGACAGGTGGTGACAGTACACCTACACTGAGACAAGAGCTACATTGATGCATGCTTGGTTATGGTTTGAATTCATATCCAATAATTGCGAGAACGACTTTTTATTGTCAATATCGGCTACTGAGTTTCATTTGTTTATGTTTTCTGCAGGTGGGGTGCCTCAGAATTTTTTCAATGAAAAAAATGTGCCTTGGCCCAGAAAAGGTTAAAAAACTCTGACTAATCGTGTTAGGCAATGCCAGCTAAGATTTATCTGAGAGCCAGATGCGGTCATCAAAACAGCCACATCTGCATACTTGCCAACCCTCCCGGATTTTCCGGGAGACTCCCGAAATTCAGCGCCTCTCCTGAAAACCTACCGGGACAAATTTTCTCCCGAAAATCTCTCGAAATTCAGGCGGAGCTGGAGGCCACGCCCCCTCCAGCTCCATGCGGACCTGAGTCCGCTTTCCCACAATATAAACAACGTGCCTGCCCAATCATTATAACTGTAGAATGATGGAGGGTGAGTTCTTGGTTTCTTATGTGGGTTTATTGTTAGGCAGTTTCATTAATGTCCTCCCAACGCGGTAACAACACACAACCACAGCAGTCACGTTTTCGTCTACCGTAAAGCAGTTTGTCTGCCGTAAACAGCAATGTTGCGACACTCTTAAACAGGACAATACTGCCATCTAGTGCATTTGATGAAAGCACTTTTGTGCGTGCCACACAGCAATGCATCATCAGAGAGGGTGTTCAGCATGGTTAGAAAAATAGTGACAGAGAATAGAACAAGGATGGACATTTCAACCCTTAACTCAACAATGAGTAGATGAGTGTTATGTGTGTGTATATGTGTAAATAAATGAACACTGAAATTCAAGTATTTCTTTTATATATATATATATATATATATATATATATATATATATATATATATATATATATATATATATATATATATTATATATTATATATTATATATATATATATATATATATATATATATATATATATAATAAAAGAAAATATATTTATAGCTAGAATTCACTGAAAGTCAAGTATTTTATATATATACATATATATATATATATATATATATATATATATATATATATATATATATGAAATACTTGACTTGGTGAATTCTAGCTGTAAATATACTCCTCCCCTCTTAACCACGCCCCCAACCACGCCCCGCCCCCAACCACGCCCCCCGCCCCCACCCCCACCTCCCGAAATCGGAGGTCTCAAGGTTGGCAAGTATGCACATCTGGCTCCAGAGCCATAGGTTCCCTACCCCTGATGTATAACATAAACAGTGGGATTTCTAACAATTAGGAAGGTTTGTGTCATGTTTGCTCTCCTACAAAAAATATATCAAAACAAACAAAAAAAATTAAACATACCCAGATGGCCCCACATGCTTGAATTTTTCAGTGTGCTGCCCTCATTGGAAAAAAATAAAATAAAATCAAAATATGCGTAGAAGTGTATATTTTTAAATGTAATGATTATTGGCAGCCTTATGTTATTGGTCGAGAATCGTGTTAGGAATGCAGACAAGCAGTTTGACTCAAAGAGTTGACAAATAGTTGAGGCGCAACCGCGTCACGTGACCAGCAATGGAGCCCGGGCGGTCACGTGACGCGGTGGGAGGGCTATATACGTGCAGGACGTCAACACAGAGCTGCACAACAGAGGCGATCGTCTTGCAAGTGACGTGCGAGGACAACAGACCCTAGTTTGGTGCTTTTTCCCACTCGGTCTTCCATCGAAATATTTCTTTCCAACTTCAGCTACAGTGATAGCTAAGTTCGGAAAGGTAGAACCAAGGAAGCCAGACTCCATTTAACTCAATTTAATGCAGTTAAATGGAGGAATAGCCGTGCTTCGTAACGTCAAACAAATACATCGGCGGAGGCGGTTTTACGTTGAAACAGCTTTAAAATGGAAAACTCCGCACCCAAGAAGACTTGTTGTGGTAGGTTAATATTCTTATTGTCATTTTGTTCTTCGCGTTGTCAGCGAACCGACCAACGGGGATCAATATGGAGCATTGTCTGAAACATGATTTATTCTTGTGTGTCGTTCACAGAATCTATTGGAGATTTCTTCGTCTCAGCAAAATTCCTTATCTATCTGGGTCATGCCCTTTCAACGTGGGTAAGTGAGCACTTTCTTCGGGTCATTTTTCTAGGAAAATATTACGTATTATACATATGTTATGCATCAAACCCACTCAAAATAGCCTGCATACTGTGTGTATTATAACAAGATTACTATCAAGTGAGATAACAATTTGTCACTTTCTATACCGATAGAGCTTTTACTACTGATGACACATTCTGTCCTGCAAATTTGACAGCGACAAGTGAACAATCGCTTCCCTCAACGCAATGTAGCGTCCTTGCCAGCGGCTAACGTCCCTCTAAAGTGCAAAGCCACTTCTCAGAAATCCTCACCTCCAATGGCGGCTAATAAAACAATTATTTAAAAAAAGTGTCGTCCCAGTGGACGAGGAATAGCTAAACATTCTACTTGAGACACCGTTGGAGGATATGCTACGTGAGATAATAATTTGTCAATTACTATACCAGTGCTTAATCTCAATTATTATTTTTGTCATATTTTTCACGCTAAATTGAAATACGATTGAGAACCAGATAATCTTTATTTATTTGTTTATGTGTGAAGTTGGCCCCAAGTCGTTAAAATCACCCCAAACTTGTTCCATTTGTTAGTAATTTGTTTGTGCTACAAACATTTTTAACTCAGAAGTGTCCAAGTCGTTTTCACCGAGGGCCACATCGCAGTTATGTTTGGCCCCAAAGGGCCGTTTCTAACAGTGAATACTATTATTGCACAATTTGTTTTATTAGTAGATCTTTTAAAAACTAAAATGTAAAAAAAAATATGGTAAGTTGCAATAATTTCACCTCAGAATGTAGTGTATATTACTGTAAATGAAAAAACAGTACTGCTGTTTTTATGGTAAAAGAAAAAGCAGCTCAGTTGCCAGAATTTTACTGTAAAATGTACATTGTTTTTTTTACTGGAAATAAAAAAAACTGCAACTCTACAGTAAAATTGAGCTGCCAGATGTTTTTTTTTTTTGTTTTTTTACCGCAAATCAACAACTGTAGATTTTTCGGTGTATTACTGTGTATCACCTTTCAACGTGGATAAGTGAGCACTTTTTTACGGTAATTTTTCTAGGAAAATATTACATATTATACATATATTATGCATCAAGCCCACTCAAAGTAGCCTGCATACTGTGTGTATTATAACAGGATTACTATCAAGTGAGATAACAATTTGTCACTTCCTATACCGATAGAGCTTTTACTACTATCGATATATGTTGATGACACATTCTGTCCTGCAAATTTGACAGCGACAAGTGAACAATCGCGTCCCTCAACGCAATGTAGCGTCCTTGCCAGCGGCTAACGTCCCTCTCAAGTGCAAAGCCACTTCTCAGAAATCCTCACCTCCAATGGCGGCTAATAAAACAATTATTTAAAAAAAGTGTCGTCCCAGTGGACGAGGAATAGCTAAACATTCTACTTGAGACACCGTTGGAGGATATGCTACGTGAGATAATAATTTGTCAATTACTATACCAGTGCTTAATCTCAATTATTATTTTTGTCATATTTTTCACGCTAAATTGAAATACGATTGAGAACCAGATAATCTTTATTTATTTGTTTATGTGTGAAGTTGGCCCCAAGTCGTTAAAATCACCCCAAACTTGTTCCATTTGTTAGTAATTTGTTTGTGCTACAAACATTTTTAACTCAGAAGTGTCCAAGTCGTTTTCACCGAGGGCCACATCGCAGTTATGTTTGGCCCCAAAGGGCCGTTTCTAACAGTGAATACTATTATTGCACAATTTGTTTTATTAGTAGATCTTTTAAAAACTAAAATGTAAAAAAAAATATGGTAAGTTGCAATAATTTCACCTCAGAATGTAGTGTATATTACTGTAAATGAAAAAACAGTACTGCTGTTTTTATGGTAAAAGAAAAAGCAGCTCAGTTGCCAGAATTTTACTGTAAAATGTACATTGTTTTTTTTACTGGAAATAAAAAAAACTGCAACTCTACAGTAAAATTGAGCTGCCAGATGTTTTTTTTTTTTGTTTTTTTACCGCAAATCAACAACTGTAGATTTTTCGGTGTATTACTGTGTATCACCTTTCAACGTGGATAAGTGAGCACTTTTTTACGGTAATTTTTCTAGGAAAATATTACATATTATACATATATTATGCATCAAGCCCACTCAAAGTAGCCTGCATACTGTGTGTATTATAACAGGATTACTATCAAGTGAGATAACAATTTGTCACTTCCTATACCGATAGAGCTTTTACTACTATCGATATATGTTGATGACACATTCTGTCCTGCAAATTTGACAGCGACAAGTGAACAATCGCGTCCCTCAACGCAATGTAGCGTCCTTGCCAGCGGCTAACGTCCCTCTCAAGTGCAAAGCCACTTCTCAGAAATCCTCACCTCCAATGGCGGCTAATAAAACAATTATTTTAAAAAAGTGTCGTCCCAGTGGACGAGGAATAGCTAAACATTCTACCTGAGACACTGTTGGAGGATATGCTAAGTGAGATAATAATTTGTCAATTACTATACCAGTGCTTAATCTCAATTATTATTTTTGTCATATTTTTCACGCTAAATTGAAATACGATTGAGAACCAGATAATCTTTATTTATTTGTTTATGTGTGAAGTTGGCCCCAAGTCGTTAAAATCACCCCAAACTTGTTCCATTTGTTAGTAATTTGTTTGTGCTACAAACATTTTTAACTCAGAAGTGTCCAAGTCGTTTTCACCGAGGGCCACATCGCAGTTATGTTTGGCCCCAAAGGGCCGTTTCTAACAGTGAATACTATTATTACACAATTTGTTTTATTAGTAGATCTTTTAAAAACTAAAATGTAAAAAAAAATATGGTAAGTTGCAATAATTTCACCTCAGAATGTAATGTATATTACTGTAAATGGAAAAACAGTACTGCTGTTTTTATGGTAAAAGAAAAAGCAGCTCAGTTGCCAGAATTTTACTGTAAAATGTACATTGTTTTTTTTACTGGAAATAAAAAAAACTGCAACTCTACAGTAAAATTGAGCTGCCAGATGGTTTTTTTTTTTTTTTTTTTTACCGCAAATCAACAACTGTAGATTTTTCGGTGTATTACTGTGTATCACCTTTCAACGTGGATAAGTGAGCACTTTTTTACGGTCATTTTTCTAGGAAAATATTACATATTATACATATATTATGCATCAAGCCCACTCAAAGTAGCCTGCATACTGTGTGTATTATAACAGGATTACTATCAAGTGAGATAACAATTTGTCACTTCCTATACCGTTAGAGCTTTTACTACTATCGATATATGTTGATGACACATTCTGTCCTGCAAATTTGACAGCGACAAGTGAACAATCGCGTCCCTCAACGCAATGTAGCGTCCTTGCCAGCGGCTAACGTCCCTCTAAAGTGCAAAGCCACTTCTCAGAAATCCTCACCTCCAATGGCGGCTAATAAAACAATTATTTTAAAAAAGTGTCGTCCCAGTGGACGAGGAATAGCTAAACATTCTACTTGAGACACTGTTGGAGGATATGCTAAGTGAGATAATAATTTGTCAATTACTATACCAGTGCTTAATCTCAATTATTATTTTTGTCATATTTTTCACGCTAAATTGAAATACGATTGAGAACCTGATAATCTTTATTTATTTGTTTATGTGTGAAGTTGGCCCCAAGTCGTTAAAATCACCCCAAACTTGTTCCATTTGTTAGTGCTTTGTTTGTGCTACAAACATTTTTAACTCAGAAGTGTCCAAGTCGTTTTCACCGAGGGCCACATCGCAGTTATGTTTGGCCCCAGAGGGCCGTTTCTAACAGTGAATACTATTATTACACAATTTGTTTTATTAGTAGATCTTTTAAAAACTAAAATGTAGGTAAGTTACAATAATTTCACCTCAGAATGCAGTGTATATTACTGTAAATGGAAAAACAGTACTGCTGTTTTTATGGTAAAAGAAAAAGCAGCTCAGTTGCCAGAATTTTACTGTAAAATGTACATTGTTTTTTTTACTGGAAATAAAAAAAACTGCAACTCTACAGTAAAATTGAGCTGCCAGATGGGTTTTTTTTTTTTTTTACCGCAAATCAACAACTGTAGATTTTTCGGTGTATTACTGTGTATCACCTTTCAACGTGGGTAAGTTAGCACTTTCTTCGGGTCATTTTTCTAGGAAAATATTACATATTATACATATATTATGCATCAAGCCAACTCAATAGCCTGCATACTGTGTGTATTATAACAGGATTACTATCAAGTGAGATAACAATTTGTCACTTACTATACCGATAGAGCTTTTACTACTATCGATTTATGTTGATGACACATTCTGTCCTGCAAATTTGACAGCGACAAGTGAACAATCGCGTCCCTCAACGCAATGTAGCGTCCTTGCCAGCGGTTAACGTCCCTCTATAGTGCAAAGCCACTTCTCAGAAATCCTCACCTCCAATGGCGGCTAATAAAGCTTTTTTTTTTTAAAGTGTCGTCTCCAGTGGACGAGGAATAGCTAAACATTCTACTTGAGACACTGTTGGAGGATATGCTAAGTGAGATAATAATTTGTCAATTACTATACCAGTGCTTAATCTCAATTATTATTTTTGTCATATTTTTCACGCTTAATTGAAATACGATTCCATCCATCCATTTTCTACCGCTTATTCCCTTTTGGGGTCGCGGGGGGCGCTGGAGCCTAAGAACCAGATAATCTTTATTTATTTGTTGATGTGTGAAGTTGGCCCCAAGTCGTTAAAATCACCCCAAACGTGTTCCATTTGTTAGTGTTTTGTTTGTACTACAAACATTTTTAACTCAGGTGTCCAAGTCGTTTTCACCGAGGGCCACGTCGCAGTTATGTTTGTCCCCAGAGGGCCGCTTCTCATAGTGAATACTATTATTACACAATTTGTTAATGTATTTTTTTTTTATTAGTAGATCTTTTAAAAACCAAAATGTAAAAAAAATATGGTAAGTGGCAATACATTTACCTCAAAATGTAGTGTATATTACTGTAAATGGAAAAACAGTACTGTTGTTTTTATGGTATAGAGGGAGCTCAGTTGCCAGAATTTGACTGTAAAATGTACATTTGTTTTTTTATTGTAAATAAAAAATAAAACTGCAACTCTACGGTAACATTGAGCTGACAGTTAGTTTTTGTTTTTTTTACCGCAAATCAACAACTGTAGATTTTTCGGTGTATTACTGTGTATCACCTTTCAACGTGGGTAGGTTAGCACTTTCTTAGGGTAATTTTTCTAGGAAAATATTACATATTATACATACATTATGCATCAAGCCCACTCAAAATAGCCTGTATACTGTGTGTATTATAACAGGATTACTATCAAGTGAGATAACAATTTGTCACTTACTATACCGATAGAGCTTTTACTACTATCGATATATGTTGATGACACATTCTGTCCTGCAAATTTGACAGCGACAAGTGAACAATCGTGTCCCTCAACGCAATGTAGCGTCCTTGCCAGCGGCTAACGTCCCTCTAAAGTGCAAAGCCACTTCTCAGAAATCCTCACCTCCAATGGCGGCTAATAAAGCATTTTTTTTTAAAGTGTCGTCCCCGGTGGACGAGGAATAGCTAAACATTCTACTTGAGACACCGTTGGAGGATATGCTACGTGAGATAATAATTTGTCAATTACTATTACAGTGCTTAATCTCAATTATTATTTTTGTCATATTTTTCACGCTAAATTGAAATACGATTGAGAACCGGATAATCTTTATTTATTTGTTTATGTGTGAAGTTGGCCCCAAGTCGTTAAAATCACCCCAAACTTGTTCCATTTGTTAGTGCTTTGTTTGTGCTACAAACATTTTTAACTCAGAGGTGTCCAAGTCGTTTTCACCATGTTTGGCCCCAGAGGGTCGCTTCTAACAGTGAATACTATTATTACACAATTTTTTTAATGAATTGTTTTATTTGTAGATCTTTTAAAACTAAAATGTTAAAACAATTATGGTAAGTTGCAATAATTTCACCTCAGAATGTAGTGTATATTACTGTAAATGGAAAAAACAGTACTGTTGTTTTTATGGTAAAAGAAAAGGCAGCTCAGTTACCAGAATTTTACTGTAAAATGTACATTTGTTTTTTTATTTTAAATAAAAAAGCTGCAACTCTATGGTAAAATTGAGCTGCCAGTTTGTTTTTATTTTTTTTACCGCAAATCAACAACTGTAGATTTTTCGGTGTATTACTGTGTATCACCTTTCAACGTGGGTAAGTTAGCACTTTTTTACGGTAATTTTTCTAGGAAAATATTACATATTATACATATAATATGCATCAAGCCCACTCAAAGTAGCCTGCATACTGTGTGTATTATAACAGGATTACTATCAAGTGAGATAACAATTTGTCACTTACTATACCGATAGAGCTTTTGCTTCTATCGATATATGTTGATGACACATTCTGTCCTGCAAATTTGACAGCGACAAGTGAACAATCGCATCCCTCAACGCAATGTAGCGTCCTTGCCAGAGGCTAACGTCCCTCTAAAGTGCAAAGCCACTTCTCAGAAATCCTCACCTCCAATGGCGGCTAATAAAGCATTTTTTTTAAAAGTGTCGTCCCAGTGGACGAGGAATAGCTAAACATTCTACTTGAGACACTGTTGGAGGATATGCTAAGTGAGATAATAATTTGTCAATTACTATACCAGTGCTTAATCTCAATTATTATTTTTGTCATATTTTTCACGCTAAATTGAAATACGACTGAGAACCAGATAATCTTTATTTATTTGTTTATGTGTGAAGTTGGCGCCAAGTCGTTAAAATCACCCCAAACTTGTTCCATTTGTTAGTGCTTTGTTTGTACTACAAACATTTTTAACTCAGAGGTGTCCAAGTCGTTTTCACCAAGGGCCACGTCGCAGTTATGTTTGGCCCCAGAGGGCCGCTTCTAACAGTGAATACTATTATTACACAATTTTTTTAATGATTTTTTTTTATTTGTAGATCTTTTAAAACTAAAATGTTAAAACAATTATGGTAAGTTGCAATAATTTCACCTCAGAATGTAGTGTATATTACTGTAAATGGAAAAACAGTACTGTTGTTTTTATGGTAAAAGAAAAGGCAGCTCAGTTACCAGAATTTTACTGTAAAATGTACATTTGTTTTTTTTATTTTAAATAAAAAAGCTGCAACTCTACGGTAAAATTGAGCTGCCAGTTTTTTTTTTTGTTTGTTTTTTTACCGCATATCAACAACTGTAGATTTTTTGGTGTATTACTGTGTATCACCTTTCAACGTGGATAAGTGAGCACTTTTTTACGGTCATTTTTCTAGGAAAATATTACATATTATACATATATTATGCATCAAGCCCACTCAAAGTAGACTGTATACTGTGTGTATTATAACAGGATTACTATCAAGTGAGATAACAATTTGTCACTTACTATACCGATAGAGCTTTTACTACTATCGATATATGTTGATGACACATTCTGTCCTGCAAATTTGACAGCGACAAGTGAACAATCGCGTCCCTCAACACAATGTAGCGTCCATGCCAGCGGCTAACGTGCCTCTAAAGTGCAAAGCCACTTCTCAGAAATCCTCACCTCCAATGGCGTCTAATAAAGCAATTATTTTTTTTAAAAGTGTCGTCCCAGTGGACGAGGAATAGCTAAACATTCTACACTGGACACCGTTGGAGGATATGCTACGTGAGCATATCTGCTCCTAATTTAGGTACTGATGTGTGCAGTAATATATTATGTCATTTCCAGTTCTATTATTTTGTAAAATTATTATTAATGTCCTTGCTAATTTACTGTTAATATCTGGCTACTTTCTGTTTATCATGGTTATATCTACACTTCTGCTAAAATGTACTAAACACTTATTTTTCTGTTAGTTTTGGGCGATACTATAAATGTGGGTATCGATACCAAGTAGTTACTGGGCACTATTAGTCATACCAATGCTGATACTGTACTCAAACATATTTAAATCATTTAATGATTACATTGTTATTACAATATTTTTTGGGATTCTTGCTCTTCAAGCCCTTCTGTGTCCAGAGACTTATTTCCCGAGTTTGTAAACAATAACAGTAAAAAAAAAAAACTGTAGCCACTATAATATTGACCATATACTGAAAATGTACTTGATATCGTTACTATATATGTATAGAGCCACCCACCTTTGTTTACATTCAAGAGCTCAAGCTTGCGTTTAGTGTAGAATGTTTAGCTATTCCTCGCCCACTGTGGACGACACTTTTAATAAAATTGCTTTATTAGCAGCCATGGAGGTGAGAATTTCTGAGAAGTGGCTCTGCACTTTGGAGGGACGTTAGCCGCTAGCAAGGACGCTACATTGCGTTGAGGGACGCGATTGTTCGCTCGTCGTTGTCAAATTTGCAGGACAGAATGTGTCATCAACATAAATTATCTCAATATAATGTTGGTATTAAAAGCTCTATCGTCTGCCAAATGTATATCATATATAATAATAATAAATAATAATAGATTTTATTTGTAAAAAAAAGCACTTTATATTGAGTAAACAATCTCAAAGTGCTACAGTGTATTAAAATAAATTAAAAAAAGATAATGAAGAAATTAAAAAAAATAAAACTAGAACAGCCAAATAGCTATAGCTAGTATGCACATATCTAAAAAAAGGCTTCTTTTTTTTAAAAAGAAGGGCTTTTAAGCCTTTTTTAAAACCATCCACAGTCTGTGGTGCCCTCAGGTGGTCAGGGAGAGCGTTCCACAGACTGGGAGCGGCGGAGCAGAAAGCCTGCATATAGTATATAGTCTATATTGCGCAATCCTAGCCCAGATGATGAAAAAGAGAGGACCTATAAGGGAACCTTGAGGAACTAAAGAAGTTGAACAAATGACAACTGATTGCATCTTAAGGAAACAAGCTACAATAACATAAATCACATTATGAAAAAAAAAAAAATGCCAAAAAGGAGAGGACTTAAAGGGATGCCCTGAGGAACACCTCAGTTATGTAAATACTGTATATATCACATTTTGTTAAAAGGCACTGCCAACCATTGAGATTAACTTCTTTCTATCACTGCCTTGTCATAAAAACGAGGTAAAAAAAATTAAAGTGTGACCACCATATTCGTTTGTTTGCCATTCTCCTATTTGATACATAAATGTGAGTCTGTGGTGCTTGAAATTAGAATCTGCCTTATTGCACTGCAAATTATTTGCCACTTGCCAAAATGTAACATATTATTTCGATACATTTTACCTGGTTTTAAGAGCTATTTACTAATTTTTAGTCATTGACATTACAATATAATCTTAATTTTAGCATGAATATTTAGAAACATTTTTTTTCAAATAATTGATAAAAAAATTTTTTTTGGTTTCTCCCAAATAGAAAATCTTGTTTAAAGATTCTGCAACATCCCGAGGATGCTTAATTTAAATTTCAGTATAAAATACTTATTTGTATCTTAAAAGTCCTGCTGATTTCTAAATACTAAAATCTTAATTTAGGATGTCTTATCAGGTAAATAGAGCTGCATGGACAGATAATTTCAGTAGTTTTTAGTATTTTTTTCCTAAAATCTCGTCTTTTTTACCTTATAATTTGTCAGCTCTTTTTTGCAGCGTGCCATCAGGGGGTTGCAAATTAGTTCGCTTTTCAGTTGAAAGCTAAAGAAATTCCTCAAATGTGTACTCTCGCTGAGAAACATTCCTTTTAAAATATTTGCTGGCATGGTATTACACCAAAAGGCGATCATCCTTGATTGCGATCAACTGAGCTGTGAATATGATACCGCCTCTAACCAATGAACAGGTTTTATTTTTCTTCTTGAATATCACTTAAAATCCATGTGGCTTGAC